>NW_022196892.1:1968328-2001095 GCF_008632895.1 Mastomys coucha | reverse complement strand
GCAACAATATAAAGCCAAAGGGTAATGAGAGATATGTCTCCTTTTGCTTCTGACCACTGGTTCTCTCCCAGACCATTGGTAGAGTAAGCCTGTGCTTCCAGTTGGCATGTTGAGACCTGTCAGTGAGACTCTGTGTTGCTTAGAAAGTAATCCAGTGGGAGATTTAGCTATCTGATCCCTTGAATGGCTCATGAGTATGGATAAGTGAACCAGCATAAGCTTCAGGCAAAACAGAACAAAACAGAACAAAACAGAACAAAACAAACCACCACCACCAACCACAAAACCCAAAAACCCTTAGGTCAGAATATGATGTGATAATGACAGTGGTATCACTCACTAATAACACAACCAGCTAAGCACAACCATAAGTTCACAGACATACATGAAATTTCTGTCCGTCAAGGAAGCTTCTCAGATATGATATTAAAGGTAGCCTAGTACTTGTATGTGTTTTATATAGCATTTGAAAATTCCATCGAGAGCTGGTCATTTTAAAATGTACTATTTTAATTATTCCATAGTAGGTGGTTCATTTTGAATACGCTTGATTTTTTGTCTAGATTCAATCTTTAGCAATGCCCGACTCCCACCTAAGTTATATTTCTGTGACATGGGCATCAATTAATATTTTTTCCTCTTAAAAAAGCAATTAAATACATCCTGTAGCATTAATAACCCCCATTTCCACTTAAGTCCACAGCACTCTTAGGGGAATACTACTTTGTAAATCTTGCTTTTCACATTCTGGCTTAATTTTCTAGCTCTTAACTCTGCCTGCCCCCTAACCTCCTTAACACTGGGCCTCAGGAAAGTGATGACTTTAAATTTACGGTTGTTAAATAGATTGTTAATGACCAGAAGAGCCCATCAATCTTGCTGACCACAATTATATTTTAAAAAGAAGATGGTTAATTACCGGACCATTTTGTTGATGGTTATTTTAATCACACTGACTGCCCTTCTTGGCATGGAGAGCCATTAGGCTGGTGAGGAAGGAGGCGGGCCATCGTGGCAAAGTGGTGCTGATGCTGGAAATTGGACTCCAGAGGACAATTTGTCAGTTTGCTTAGGAGGCACAAAGCTCACTTTGTTTTGCTCACATCCAACTGCTTGTTTGACCATCTAAAATCTTGTAGTTTTTCTCTCTCGTTCTACTTCAGTTTGCATGTCATAGGTTCATTATTTAAGATGAATTGGTTTGTGTAACTTGATGATCCCAAAAGGGATTTGGCTAAATCAATTTGGGACTAAAGATTATTGTCATGTATCCTTTGCAGCCTTTCAGCTTTCCTTCATCTTTATACCATTAGCTTTTTTATGTATATGTATAGTGCATTTGTGTGTGTGTGCATGTTAGTATGTAGATGGATCACATGTGGTAGTGTATGTGAAGGCTAAAGAAAAACTTCTGATGTCATCCTTTGGAATGCTGTCAGCATGCTTTGAAGTACAGTCTCTCTTTGGCCTGGAACTCATTAACTTCTCTAGAATGGCTGTCCAGACATACAGAGAGATCTGCCTATCTGCATCTGTCACACTGAGTCACAAGTGCATCCCACCACATCTAAGGATTTTTAAACGGTTTCTTGGAATCAAGCTAAGGTTCTTATGCTTGCAGAGTGAGACCTTTATCAACTGAGTTAGCACTCTTTGGATCCCCTACACATACTTTTAAAAACATTAAAGTCTGCACTCCAGCATTTGCCTCTATCTCTGTCCCTTCAAAGCTGTTTCACTACAAGTTTTTTTTTTTCAAATGAAGTTCCTCAGAGTCATGCAATGTGAGTTTATGTACCAGAAAACTGTAAATATACAGCATTTAAAGAGATGTTAGCTTCAAAGGTGAGGGCACAACTGTATCCTGATACTGATGCCCATCAAAGAGTTGTCTGAGAAAGCCGTAGAGGCCCACTTGCCCAAGTGAGGGAAGCCAAGCGACATATTCCATCCCTGACGTGCAGCAGGATATGAAATTATGGTGGATTCTTAAAGAATTAATTGAAATTTTGTGTCAACGCATGGGATTCTCAGCTTTAAAAAAAAAAACAAACAAACTTCTTTGTGATGTTAGGGAGTGAACAAACCAGAATAGCTATTCCCCTTATATGGTCTTGTATTCTTCTGACTAACAATGAACACCATTCTATTTGAAACCTGGCTCAACTACTACTGCCATTACCAACTTTGGCCTAAATCGATAGCAAGGCCCCGACCCCTTTCCATATTGCATACCTTATGGCTTTGGTTAGTTGTCCATATCCTTATCTTGGTATCCTTGAGAGTGTACACAATTTCTGATTGAGATTATCACTCACTGGGGCCAATGGTTAACCTGCCAGTAAGGGCCTTTTACCTTGGAAAAACGGGAGGAATTATGAGATAATTATTTGCCTGTAGATTGTCAAACACTGAGAATGTATGTGAGTCCTTGGTGAGGGTTAGGCCATGTCCTACCCACTTGGGTACTGTCTTAGTCACTGTTTTATTGCTATGAAAAGACATGATGACCATCACAACTCCTATCAATGAAAGCATTTAATTGGGGGTTTGCTTACAGATTCAAAGCGTCAGTTCATTATCATCATGGGGGCAGGGCGTGGTGGCAAGCATGGTGCTGAACAGAAGTTGGGTGCAACATCCTAATCTATAAGAGAGAAGCAGAGACACTGGGCTTGTGTGGGCTTTTGAAACCTCAAAGCTCATCCGCAGTGGCATACTTCTACCAACAAGGCCATACCTATTCCAGTAAGGCCATACCTTCTAATCCTTCCAATCCTTTCAAATAGTATCACTACTTGGTGACTAAGCATTCGAATATAAGAACCAATAAGGTCAATTCTTATTCAAACCACTACCCATACATCTTGGTGACTTCATACTGGGTAAATGCTGAGTTTATACTATGTAATTATGTTGAGCTGGATGAGAGCCATTCAATAAAAGGAAGCTTCTAAAAGTGTACACATCAAATCCTCTGGAATAATGAAAGACTTGGGCCAGGGACATAGATGAAGAAAATTCTATAGGTAAATAATACTGAACAAAAATCTCAAACACAATTAAAAGCAGTACTTAAGTGGAGAAATCCTGAGACCTTAGGATTTTTCATGAGGTTTTCTGGAGGCATTTAATAATCAGCATTTCTGAAAGTAGCCTAAACCATGTTTTTTTTTCTCTTCCCTTTCATTCATTTACTCTCTTTCACAGAGCCCTTGCAGCAATAATATTTAGGAGACCATACCTAGACATTCTGATTAGACTCTTAAGATGCATAAATATGTTTGATTAATTTCAAAGTAGTAATAGACTGATCGAATTTGTTCCCACTTGGAATGAAAATTAACATAAACATTTTCTCACAGAAACAAAAAAGTGAACTGCAGACCTTCATAGGAAATGGGTAGATGTAGCACTGGGAATTCAGGAAGCCAAGCCCAATCTTCTTTATTCTTGTCCTGTGGGTTAGAAAACAGAAAGATTCAGGGTACCAGTTTCTGTTCCAATGATTGGATTCTAAAAATGGACTTCTAGGGTAAGGGTCAGAATTATGTTTAGGATTAACCTACTGAAGCATGTGTAGAGAAAAAAAATTATGAAAACTCATTAAAAAAAGAAAGAAAATCCATGACAGAAACCCATATGATTCCTTCCAAGGAATTCTTGGTCACCTTCCAAAAGTAAATCACATCCTCTGACCAGGGGGTACTTCCAGGAGTTTTACCGTCTCTACTTTCTCCAAGAAGTTAACTCTCTACTTGGAAATCATAAAGTAACTGACAGATCAGACCTTGCTCTCTGACATTTAATATCACGGTGTCTCAGTGCCCTGTGATTGTGCTGCCAATTAACTGTAATGTGGTATTTTGAGAGCCATTTAGATATGTTATTTTTTAATGATCTCCTCATTGAAAACCTAAAGATTTGCCTGGGATTCTAATCAAGGTTTTCAATGAAGAAGAGGGATGATATTAAGCAAGAACTAATAAGCTCTATGAAAAAAAAAAAAGTAACACGTCTTTGCCAGGAGACGGGAAAGGAACAACACATGTTTCTGCCAGTCTGCGTTCCTCTCATTAGAGTTTTATATGGACTATTGCATGATGGCTTCAGGCTCTTCTCAGTTAGCATAGGTACTTATGAACCATAAAGAATCCATGCCTCCTTAGTGAGCACCAAGAATGGTGTGCAGTAAAAGTCCCCTAAGCCTGTGTATAAGAGAAAGCTTCCATTAGCACTCAGGCTTGAGTTTATTTAGAAACCATGTTTCTTTTGAAATATGCAAGGCACATCCATGCTTTCTTCTCTTAGTAAACCTTTCAGCTCCTCTTTGAGGGAAGTCGGGGGAGGGACAAAGGCTGTAGTTTCATTTATAGGTTCTTCCGAAGAACAGAAATGGCTAGGCCATCATTCCCTGATGAGTCAGGCACAATTCTTGGGGCTTTAACCATATGGTTTAATTGGAGGTATAAAAAAGTTTCATTTGATGTAACAATAGTTTTCCTAAATGGTCTGTGGTTACTATGCTGGATTTATTACCTTTAGACTCTTGTGAATTAACATTTTATGAATCAACTAAGCAAAGCAAATCCTTGGGAAGTGACCCATATTATCATCAGAACCTTAAGAACATGTTGGGGATGAGGAATATCTGGGCGATATGTACCACAAATCCAAGACTGATTATTGAGATCTTCTATCTAGTCAACTTTGCACTAACTAAGGTCCAAGCATTTGGAAGATCTTTGTATATTATCTCAAGCAGCATAATGAGGTCAAAAATAAGAAAGTCAGATGGAGAACACATAGACCAAGTAAATCTTTTAAAAGGTTATATTGGGTAAGCCATATCACCATTGAAGAGTAGGGCTCAGCCCAGTCTCAATGGTATTTGCCCACCACCCTCAAGAAAGTTAAAAAGAGGATCAGATAACTTTTTTATCTAATTTGAAATTCATGTTCAAATAAAAGAAGGGTTTGGGGGTTAGGAAGATGGCCAAGTAGGTAAAAGCAATTGTTGCACAAACTTGAGGACCTGAGTTCAAATTCCCAGGACTCAATGCTGGGTGTGTCATGAGTGTCTATAACCCTGATACTGTGGAGTGTAGACAAGTGATCACAAGAGCTTGCTGGATAGCAGTCTAACTGAAAAATTATAAACTCCAGCCTGTCGAAAAGCCCTGTTTCAAGGCAATAATGAAGAGAGAAGTAGGGCTTAACCATCAATGTCCTCTATCTCTGACAGATGCATGTGTGCTTATATGCTACATGTGTATACACATACATGTATGCATACACACACATGATATATATCTTTATAAAGTCTTATGCCCTTTGAATAAATCATTTAACCAGTAAGCATGAGGTCCTAGGTTGAATCCTTGATAGCTGCAAACACACACACACACACACACACACACACACACACACACACACACAAACACCTTGACATTTTTACTTCAGATACTTTATACTATACAGTATTTACCATTAAGTAAAGTAATACACAGACCTCCTTATGAAATTGGGAATGAAATAAGAATAGTGGTGATTACTCTGTAATTTTTATAATATTTCTATGCTTTCCTGCATGTTTTTGATGGCTATACCAATTGAAATGCTAAAACACATTAACTCAATCCCAGATTCTCATACAACATAGACACACTTTTCTCCTTATTGAACAACAACAAAAAAGCTTATTTTTTTGTTTTTGTTTTTGATTTTTGTGAAAATCATGCATATGGTATAAATATGGTATGCATCATATATGAGGTTTTTAAAAATAATAGATTAGTAACTTTCAGATACCCAGTAGATAGTTAGGTAGAATTTCCAAGTCTGAATTACTGGGTGTAAATTTATCAACAGCCAACTTGTGAATGAAAGAACACTCCTCTCTTTCTTCTTAGAGATTTCCCTCATGGCGATAGAATCCTTGAAATCCTCAGGGAACAAATTGGGGATAAAAGTTAGAAAGCACACCCGGCTTATTTTCCACGCTCTGAGCAGACCCAAGAAGAAAGACTGAATTTAATCAAAAAAGATTTTATTGATGAAGGTATCTCTCCTCCAGGCTAAACTTTGGCCCCTGCATGCTAATAAACCATCTCATTTCTCAGAAAGTAGCCTTCTGAATAAAATCTTAGGAGAGACCACAGGCAGAATACATCTCTGGGAGAAGGACTCTCAGACGATCAATCAGGTGTCTGTAAGGTCTCCACTGTCCCTAACTGAGTTGGGAGGCACTTGGCTGGCTTTAGGCTGCCTGTGGTTTAATTCTTGGGCAGTCACCTGAATGCCTTTGGATGCTTAAGAGAAAGCAATTTCTACTGCAAAACCCAGCCCCCTGTCTGGCTCCTGCCAGCTGAGCCCTCCCTGGGTGGGCATCTGCACCCTGGTGTTTAATGCCTATCTTATCTGCACATGTGGAAGTTTTACTGCCCAGATATGAAGATGAACAATCTGCAGCCTCCAGATTTTATGACCACTAATTAGTAACCTGTTTGTTCCCCTTTTAATCTGTCATAATAGGGCACCATGGCATACAGTTTTTCTTTGGCTTTTCTGCCTGTGGCAGCCAGAGGGAGCCTTACTTTGTACCTTTGGATTACCAGCAGGCCTGAAAAACAGTAATAAAGTGGTATTTAAAGGGGCAGCCTGTATCTTGAAATGCGCAGTCTTGTCTCACATCTGGAACTGAGTTCCTGTTCTCATGGTAGCTGCAAATGGAAGTTCTTCCCTAAAGATGATTTTTAGAATCTGGGGCCCAAAATGTGAAACTAGAGAGTATCTGGAGTTGGTGGTCCTTCTCTGCTTCTTAGTTTTTTCAAGATCAGCAGTGAGGGGTCATACGCAGGACCATGGTATTTGGTGAGGGTTGCAAGCGATGAGAGATAGGTTGGGGTTCTTGGTTTATGTTCATAGCATCCTTGGTCAGTAATTTCCTTACTTTTGTTTTCTCTCTTGTCTTTTATTTCCTGCTTCCCTTCCCCTTTTACTCAGCCTTGGCTTCTGGCTAGATGTTATTTCCAGACTTGCCATTCATATCTGCCTCCCATTCTGGAAAGCCTGTACCACATTCCCTGACAAGTTAGTGAGTATTTGGCACTGCATATTTTCTTTCCAGATATCTCAGACATTCTAATGCTGTCTCCCAAGCCTGTGAGAAGAGCTGCTTAATGGTTCCAACTTCTGCGAGTGGTGGCATCCTCTGCTGACAATGGACACTGCCTTATTTTCCTTTTTTTTTTAAATGGCCACCATTGGGGAAGTTTATATTTTTATGCCACACATAAGGTAGGATTTGGAGCCCTTTGCTTTGCTGCAGTCTTTCTTTGGTTGGCATGTGATATGCATTGCAACTCTAGAAGCAAGGGAAGCTATGGGATGCTGGAGTATTTAGAGATAGAAAATGTGGCCAGAGCTTGCCTGATGGACTTGTTGTCCCCACATAGGCTTTTACCCTTGATCACATAACTTTCTTATCCTTGCAACCAAATGCCAGCATTAGCTTCGTTTACTGTATGAGTTCTAAAAGTCACAAATGTTCTCTGGACTAAGGTCTACCTCCCTGCTGATACTCACCCTGAATGGGTACAAGCTCTTAGAAATCCTACAGGGATCAGGGCAGGTACCTGAAATTCCCAGTAGAAAACTGATTTTTTTTTTTTTTTTTTTAATGAAAGCAATGCTCATATCCTTCATGTATGCCTCCAGGCTCCCAGAGAGAGAAGTCAAAGAAAAACATACCTGTTGTTGAGACCCTAGGAATATGTATTTCAGAGACAAAGAAAGGAAAAAATAAAAATCAGGGTTCAAAGTAACAAAGCTTTGCTAGGAAGATGCAAGACAAGAGGCTAGATCTTGAAATACAGCGATCAAATATCAGAGTCGCCACAAAGCCCAAATCCAAAAGACTGCAGCTGCTCTCTCCTGGCTCATCTATGGGTGCTCAGAATAACCTGTAAACCATACCAGATACGCCGATAGTTGGGAAAACCCAAAGACCCAGATATCCTGTACTTTCTAGCTGTCCTTTGGGGCTGTTTCAGAGAGTATTTTCCTTCCTGGGATTACTCTATCCTAGACTCTTTCAAACAGAGAGGGCCCAGGGTTTCTCCCCATTCCCAGAATATCTCAGTGACAAGTAGGTACATTAACATTATTTGAGGTTAAATTGAGGCATATGGAAGCTGAGACATGAGTGGATGAGCCCAGTGTGCATACTCTGTCTTCTTGTGAGTACTTTTACATATTTAGTACATATTTAGTTCATACCTGTGGAACCTCTAACTAATCCTAATGGCCAATTGGGGAACTTTCTCAAGGCACATAAGAGTAAGGAAAGAGAAACACAGGGGAGCATGTCTGACATTTTCTTTTCTTAGGAACATCAAAATAAAATTATCAAGTCTATTTCCGAATGCTGATTCTGTTTGGCTGTAATTCTGGTTAACCAAAATATGTTAAATTGTCTGAAAATTACAAGCTCAGGAATATTTTGCTCTTAAGGTCTCTATCTTATTTTATTTCATTCTAAATATTGATTGGGTTCTAAGTCTAAACTCTTTAGGATATAACGTCAAATATTAAGCAGAAACTTTTAATATCACTGTGAACCAGAATTAATGAAGAGCTTTCCCAAGACTTTATCTTGCTATGCTTTCTGTTTAGTATTTTTCCACTGCTTTCTGTAAGGATCCTGACAGTCCACTGGTAGTCTATAAGGTACTGATGTTCCCATCCTCTTGTTGAAGTGGGGATGTACTTACTGTCCCACAGCACAACTCCACTGCCCTTCTTCAACATAAGAGGAAGAAAACACAAACAACACTTTTTCAGCAGACTTTGGTAGCTTAGTATTAAAAACTCAATTATAGACATGCATAGCCAAACAGTGGGAATTTTATGGAAGAGTAGGCGGAAGAATTATGGGTTCTGAAGACTATAGGAACTCCACAAGAAAACCAACAGAGTCAACTAATGTGGACCCTTGGGACTCACAGAGACTGAACCACCAACCAAAGAACAAACACAGGCTAATTGGGCCTCCCCGCTCATATGTAGCAGCTGTGAAACTAGAACTTCAAGTGAGTCTTAAACAACTGAAGCAGGGGCTATCTCAAAAGCTGTTGCCTGTAGCTATCAGAATACCACCAATAGCTTCAGGATTAAAGCATGCACAAAGAAAAGGGGGGAATGAAGAGGTCAGCTCAGAACTGTTAGAAAATTCTACCAAGCACCCCTCCCATCCTGGAAGAGACAGATCAGAGAGCAAGTAGGCCAGAAAGAAGAGACTAATTAAGCCTCTACTACCTCATTCTCTAAAGACCAATCAGTTTAAAGGGCGCACTGTTCTGCCAATCATATTGTACCTAGTTGCTGATTCCACCCCTGGAAACTGTATAAAAACTCACCAAACAGGGTGCCCAGGGTCACAGCCTCTCCTTCAGGTGCAGGATGATGACCCCAGCATGCTGGAACAATAAATTCCTCTTGCTTTTTCATCGATCCCCAGCTCTGAAGTTGTTCAGTCGGTTGGAGGGCAGGGGGTGTTGGGCCTGTCTCCCATAAGCTAGGGTTCTTCAGAGTCTTAAACTGCTAGCTGGGCTGCCTTGTTTGGCCTCAGTAAGAGAGGAAATGCTTAGCATCATAGAGATTTGAAGTGGTAGTGTGAGGGGATGCCAAGGGGAGAGGAGATGACTGTAGGATAGAGTTCCTGGGAGGGGGCAGTGACAGGAATGTAAAGTGAATAAGTAAAAAAAAAATTAATTAAATTAAAACAAAAATTAAATTCAAGCAATATGGAATGACTTTATTGAACTTTAATGGTTATTCATCAACATCCCTCTCCCAATTTCTGCTTTCAATCAAAATAAATTACCTTTAGGAAAGTTGTGTGATCATGATTTTTGTTGTTGTTCTTATATGTATAGTTAAAGGTGTGCAAGTAATGTTGCCAAACTTTGGTTATATACACATGTGTGTAGGTACATACACACCAACATTCACATACAACTTTATCTTAAATTTTGTTGGTGCAAAACTATGTGTATCTCATAATTTATATATAATCATAAAGTATATATTCACCTTTTCAGTGAGTTTCATGAAGCCAATTTGATTCTCACACAATGCTTTCTTGATGCTGAATTTCTATATCTATGGTCAATCTGGTTATAAGGTAACCATGATCTGAGAAAATCAGCTCGAATTAAAAGCTTAGTTTCTATCCAGTTAGATCTTCTTCCTCATCACTGAGAAACAGGTGTGCTTGAGATATGATTGTTTATTGATAGCTTTATTAACATACATGCAAGACAAAAGTAAAATGACAAAAATTCATTGCCAAACCAAATTCATTTGTCAATGCATGAGTAACTCTTCAGGTGAATAGTTTATATTCACTAGAATATAAGGGTAAAGGGTATTTTCTCAGTTTCTGCACTATATACCCTGTAAGAGCTCTAGACACAATATGCTTTTAAATTCAAATTTTAATATGTTTTTCTTAAGGCTACATAATCATGAAAATAATAAATGGGTTATGGTTACCAATTCTTTCACATGAAGTACATTCTGTCTTGCCATACCTAATTTCACACTACAGACTTATTGTCACAATACACATAGTTTGAAAAATGTGGCCAAACAGTACATTACCTTACAACTCTTCCACCACACCAATACAATAGACTCACCCACCCAGTAGAACAGAAAAGAATAAAGTATAGTTAGGATGTAAGAATTCTAAAAATGTTTTCACCTTTGCTTTTAGGAATTATACAATTATAGCTTACATAACTTAATTAACAATTATTTTAAACAGCTTATAGATTTTTCTGAAATTATATAAACAACCTTGTGAGCTAGTACAAGATAGTTCCAACACATCCTATCCTACTTATATGGATCCTGAAATCAGAAAGAAGCCCCCCAAATTGGAAAGAATAGAAGTTAAATCCAAGAGACTCAATTATATTTTGCTTTGCATCTATCTTGTCCCCTGCAAACCAGTCACAACGCAAGGCCATTTCTTATTTTTAGCCTCCTTTTTTTCTAACTGTTTCATTGATTTGGGCAACTACACACCAGCTTTAGGCTTGAGTATCTGATGCTAAAAACTGTGCCTTGTTCATTCAGTGATAACAGGGACAACCTGGGCTAATTCATGGCACCTTGGTCTGTGAATTGGGAGTTAGATACCATACATCTGGAGGAAGAGGCCTCTTGCCAGACAGAGCACCTACCCGTCTCCTCCCAATGGGGTTTGTGTTTCTGCACATTCCTCAGGATAATCTGAAGTCCTTGGAAGAACCCACCCTTTCTGCCCATCTACCTACTCTGCTGGGAAGCCTTTTCATAATCAGTTTATATTGTGAGGGTGTGAGTCATCTCATGATGAGACAATTTAACGGTAGGGAAACTAGATTCTATTGCCATGGCTGCATTTCTCTGATAGGTGCCAACTCGGAGATTTCTTAAAACTCAATCACTGGCTGCTCAGTTGTTGGTGAAAACTGTGTGGTAATGATCTTTGTTTCCTATTAACTTGTTTTTGAACTTAAGCAGTACTATTGTTCCCTCCTTGTATCCACCTAATTGAATACTTGAATGTCAACATTTCAAAAGTCAGTTTCACTGATTTAATGAAGTACGCTAGCTTCATTGTTTCAGAACACTGATGTATAAATTGCTTCCTGTATTTTGTCTTCTACACCTCCAACACATCAGTGTTCATATCCTACTTGTGTGGATCCCCAAATCAGCAATCAGCTCCCAAATATTTTTAAGACTTTACGATTTACCAGCAATGATTCTATCTTGAATGCTGGCCCTTAAAAAGATGGCAATTGTGAGCATGCCTGCACTTGTAGTCAGAACTATTTAACTCAAGCAGTGCATAAGGTGATCAGCTCACATCCAACACTTTTTAAAACTGGGGGAAAATACAGTGGCCATGAAAAAGGAAGGTAGCCATTGGAGTTCTTCCCGGGAAGTTTGGAAGTACCTGATGCTGAATATTCATCTTCCCATCCTGTGATGATATTATTTAGTAACAGAAAGACTGCCCCCATCTTGCTGGTTGTCAGCATGAACCAGCCCTATTATTACCAATTCAGAAGTTATAGGAGGACATGTCTTCCTTATCTTACTATTTTGACTTTAATCAATTATGCATTATGTATTTGTGGGATATCCTTAGTATAAACAATAGCCAAGCACTGATGTTTTAAACTCTAATATCCTGTCCTGCTTTTTAACCTTTCCTTTTCTGACTTTATTTTACTTTTCTTCATTTATTTATCCTGGAAAAAAATAGTTATTTACAGAGAAAGTAAGGATAATTCAGTTTTATTTTGAAACGATATGGTTTCAAAGACTGGCTTTAGGTGTCTTAGCTGGAATTTTTTTAGTACTGAGATTATTTATAAGCATGTATCCCTATCTGAATTCCTCTAGGAGCCTCAGTTTGTATCAGTTTACAGACAAGATACGTGTGCTGCCCTAAAGTTGAGCTCTGCCTCCTGGTAGGGGTAGTAGGACCCACTCTCTACTTTATGCCTGCCAGAAAGGACTTTCACTGATGAACTATTGTCCATTTTTCCTTACTTAATGTCTCTTTTAAAATCAACATTTATTGAATTACTTATCTTTAAAATTGACTTTTATTGAATTAGTTATTCTTAAAATTGACTTTTATTATATTAGTTCTTTGACAATTTAATGTCTCTTAAAGAATATTTTTATTTCAAAGTTCTAGTCAATGGATGGATAAGTACTAAAAATATGTGGGAAGTATGTGTGTGTGTATGCGTTTGTATATATGTGGTACATGAGAATATATGTGATGTGTATGTGTGTGTGTGTGAAGTATGTACGTGTATGTATATGGCATATGTATGATGTCTGAGGTATGTCTGTGTGGTGCATGGTATATGTATATGTGTATAGAGTATGTATTGTGCATGTGGAATATGAGTATGTATGTGTGTGCATATATATACATACATATATATGTATGTATATATGTGAAGTGTGTATTGTGTAAGTTTATAGGATATTTGGGGGCATTCATGTGCATATAGAGTATGTGTATGGTTGTGAAGTGTGTGTAAATGATGTGTATGTATATGTGTGGAACATTTGCATGTATATGGTATATTTGTATGTGCATATATATGTGTGTATATAGTATATATACATATGTGGTGTGTTGTAGCATGTGGTATATGTGCATGTGTATGTAATGTATATGGTATTGGTGTGAGGTATATGTATGAGCATATATGTGTATTATGTGTGTGGTTCATATGAATGGGTGGGTGGTATATATGGTATGTGCATGTGCTATATGTGTGCTAGTGTCTGCCTAGCACTCTGTCTTATTCCCTAAAGACAAGGTCTCTCACTGTCTTAGTGTTTCATTCCTTTTAAGAGACATCATAATGATGGTAAGTCATATAAAGAAAAGCATTTAATTGGGGTTGGCTTATACTTTCAGGAGTTTAGTTCATTATCATCATGGTAAGAAGCATGATGGCATATAGGCAGATGCTGGAGAAGGAGCCAAGAGTTCTACATCTTTATCTGCAAGCAGCAAAGAGGGGACTGTGTTCCAGACTGAGCATAGTTTGAGCATAGGAGACATCACAATCTGCCCCCACAGTGACATACTTCCTCTAAAAAGGCCACACCTACTCCAACAAGGCCTTACCTCCTAATAGTGCCTCTCCTGATGGGCCAAGCATTCATACATATGTGTCTATAGGGCCATTTCTATTCATAATATCACACTCACTAAACCTGGATGTAAGCTGGCAGACAACAAGACCCAAATATCCTCCACTCTCCAAACCCTATGCCTCCCATGGACAGTGCAGGCATGTGTGTGCCCGTGCCCTACATTTTTTTATCTGTGTGCTGAAGATTGGAACAAAGATTCTCATGCTCATGCAACAAATCCTTTTACTCACTGAGCCATCTCTGTAGCCCTACAAAACTTTAAAAACAATTGAAAAACTTATCTAATCTAATTGATCATACATGTGCTCAACAACTTGTAGTAAGTTGCAACCAGCCTCTATAGAAGCAAGTCTCTGTGTTCTTTTCATCATTTATCCCTGCCTTGTGGCGCCTAGCCACTTAACCACATGATTATAAAGCAGATAAAAAGATATGTCTTTGTAAATTGACCATCAAATGTATATTAACAACACGACCAGTGACAAATGTTTATGCATCACATACCCCTGTTGTGTGTAGGGATCCATGAATCCATGCCTTTCTTTCATTTGAAGTACTTTGAAGTACCTGAACTAACAGTACCAATGATACCCTAATGATAGTCTGCAGTGTTGGTACACAATGGACTGTCACTTTCTATATACTGTACCTACTCTTCCCACCTTAGTGTGAATCTCTAGAACTAGGTAAAGTATCCTGTCATTGTCCCTAATGTTGAAATAATGACCAGGCCTCAAGAAGATGCCCACCTACCAAGCATTCACATAAACATGCCATAACTGCTTCTCTTCATGCCATTGGACCAGCAACAGCTAATAGATTTTGATGACTCCCTATTGCTTCATCTCTCCCAAATCTCTTAGCTGTGGTAAGCTCATTTAGTCTTCCCAATACTGCCATTCATAACCGTTGCTATTCCCCAAATCTGATAGATGAGCAACCTGAGGGATGTAGAAATTCAGTACTTACTCAGGATAAAATAGCTCATCAGGATAAAATAGCTTGTAAGTCCTACCACTGTGAGCAAGACAGTCCACCTTTGGAGAACCTGGAATCAGAACTGCATGAGATTATAATTGCTGCACTCTAATGGGAAATGTGCATGAAGTTTAGAAGCAAGATTGATCTGGACAGGCATGTTTCTTTCTGCCCTGAGAAAAACCTGTGATAGAAATCAAAGGGCCGGGGTAGCTGCGTGAGACAAATGGATGGTAAAGAATCTTCTGGAATGATTTAAGATGGAACAATAGAACATAGAGAGAAAAGCAACCTCAAGGCCCTGGGAATATAAAGGGGTTCTAATATCCTTCATATTGCAAAGTACAATGCAATAATGCAAAGAGGAGTACTGATCAAAAAGCAGCCAGCAAGGGGAACAAAGCTAGATACTAAGGTGGCTCCAGTGTCTCTTGATCTTAGAGCCCATGTGAACGCGTGCACAGAGAGGCTACATGCCCCTGCCCAGGTAATCTCATAGAAGTGTCTTTTCTTTTCTTTGATGTATATTTTCCTTTTATTTCTCCATCAATGTCTACTCTTCTCATTGTTCCCTTAGGAAATGACTTTGCTACCTTGCTGTGAGGAAAAATTATTTCATTAATTAAACCATTGAATTTTTCATTAATCAAGCCACTGAATTAAAGACTTAGTATAATACAGCCCCAGTGTCCTTTTGAAAGCATGCAAAGAACCAATAAACAAATAAACAATAATCAACAACAACAAAGCAAACAAACAAACAGAAAATCCTGGAGAGAATCCATTAAGCTAGGTGCTAAGGCAGTCCTCCTTTGTGATGTGTCATGAACAATCTACTTCCTATTTATAAGCCTAGCAGTTGATGTGATTTGACTGTCACTATCAATGCTAGTGAAAATAGTGGATCTGGGCCATGTTATTAACTCTACGTTCCATCTATTTCATTGGAATATTAAGCTCTTTGTGGTCTGCTTCATGCTGTGGATTTTTGGGGGGTGGTTTAATTTTATCACAGTGTAAGTCACACTGTTAAGTTTTCCAATCCTTGCTTCATCTCGCCCATTATAGCAAATGGCAGTTGATTAAGGCTTTCTTTAGATCATTATCAATGCTTTCTACCTTGCAGATAGGGTAGTTAAGACAGATCTATCATATCCCAGATATCTTACGCAGCTTGTTATTTCTGGGTGATTTATTACCCTCACCATGGAAATGTTGTTAGTGAATGTTGGGGAAGCAGAGGCTGTATTGAGAAATATCAATGTATCCTCATGTTCTGGCTTGCAGTGACAGTCAGAGATCCATCTCCTTGACAGTTACCTTGTTAACATTTCGATCACATGGCAAATTTGCCATTTTTCATGGTAACAAGTATAAGTTTGCACAAGAACCACAGATAGACGGGAAAGATAGAACAGCTCTCTCTTAGTTTCTCTGTGTGATGTAATCAGTAATATTTGGGGGGAGTGCAATAATTACTCCACGGAAAGCTCAGCCACTAGAAAATATGTATGTTGTAGAAAGCTGAGATTTTTCTTCATTAGGATGTGCTCTTTGTTATTTTTTTTTCATTTGCTGACATTTTGATGAACAGACTACGCCAATGTGAATTAGGGAGACATAACAAAGGGGTTTACCATCAGCAGGTTAGGTTTAAACGCAGCATGAGGTGTGCTGAAGGTGGATGAAAATAACAGCATGCAGAGCTCTGGGGACTAGAGAATTAGTGGTGAGTCTGATTGTTTCTCCCTCTGTCTTCTAAATTCCCTGTGAAACCCTCTGTTGTTAGTATCAGTGTTGAGGAATGGGCATTCTTCAACAAAAACCTGCCAATGCCTCTGTGCTTCGCTCCCCCATGGGAGACCACATTGTCTTCTTGGTGCTGTTCTCCTCCCACACTGGACTCCTTTGCTGTGAAATCTTTAGTTGAACCTTTAAAAAGTCCAAGTTCTGGGTGTTGCCAAAGGGAAGAATGTGTTTGAGAGAGCATCCCACTTTGGAGTCAGTATTTTGTCGTGTTGGCTGGTCATCAGAAAAGGGTTCTCATCTTCCCACAGTAAAGATGAGAGCTAGCCGTGCAAAGGACAGCTGCCAGCCAGAGCACATCTGAACATCTGACAAGCTGGTAGCTTGAAACCAGCACGAGTCCACAGGGGTAGTTGCTTGAGGCAGGAAGATGGGACTCTGGGTGGTACGTGAGTTTCTTCTCTTATGTACTTCACTGCTATTTGTGCCTAGAGCATCCAATAACATTTTTATTGTTTTTATATGCTTCTTTCAGGTAGCATGTATATACCAAGTGCTATATATTCTATATATTATGTATATGCTATGTACTTATATATACTATATATGCCACCTGATATATAATATTTTCATAATTATATCAGTATATAACCATATGTTTTCATAATTATATAAGTATATAACTATATATAATGTTTTCATAATCATATCAGTACGTAACTCACAAGAGACAAATTATGCTAAATGTAATTAATTATATCTTTTGTTATAATATACGTAAAAATATGTTTGGTTGACCTTTTTAAAGACAGTGTCTCAGGTAGCCCAAGTGGGCCTTATATTTATTATGTAGCTGAAGCTTGCTTGCAACTCCTTGATCCTCCTGCCTCAGCATCTCAAAGCATCAGTTGTCATGAGGAGCACATTTAATTTTAAAGGCAGACAATTTTGAAGGCTGCATCTTTTCCAATGATAAGATAATTTGACCTAAAATACAACTTATTTGTTTATTCATGTATGTTTGTATGTTTGTTTGTTGAGACATTGACTTGCTATATAGCCCAGGCTAACCTTGAACCTATGATCCTCCAACCTTAGCCTCCCAGGAGCCAGCCCACACTCCCCTAAATATCCCTTGTATTTCTTCTTAATTTTACTGCACACAGACTCTGGCTAAGAAATTCAAACTAGCTGGGCTGTGGTAGCTCATACCTTTATATTTCTTCTTAATTTTACTGCACACAGACTCTGGCTAAGAAATTCAAACTAGCTGGGCTGTGGTAGCTCATACCTTTAATCCCAGCACTTGGGAGGCAGAGGCAGGTGGATTTCTGAGTTCAAGACCAGCCTGGTCTACAGAGTGAGTACCAGGACAGCAAGGACAACACAGAGAAACCCTTTCTTGAAAAACCAAAAAAAGAAAAGAAAAGAAATTTAAACTAAAAATGATGTTTCTGTTCATTTGACTTTAGCTTTTCTTACCTTTTCAATGTGTGATGAAGGCTTTGCTTTTTCATCTGACTCACAGGGCATAGCTCATTTTGGAAAAGAGGAAAGATTTTTTTTCTTCTATTTTCTTTGGAAGTTACCACTCTGGAGACTAGTGTTCAGAAGGAAATACGGACTGAGGCATAAGACCTCAAGGAGGAATCTCATTCCTTTGACAGGAGATCTGATTTTCTGAGGGTGGAGACCCTTGATTGTCACCACACCCTTCCTCTCTCATTGCTGGATTTTACTTTACCTTCCCTATCTGTCTGTGCCCCTCATCCTTATGGTTTTTTTTATTTTGTCTGAACAAGGTCAATGTCTTCTTATGAATTCCTCTGTGCAGCCCCTGAGGGCTTGTTCATATGTCCGACAAGTCTGCTCTGCTATCCTTGTTACTGGGTCACTGCTCTGGCCTCCCTGCTGGTCAGACCTTGCTGTTGGTAAGCATGCCTTCCTGCTCCTCAGGCCCCTCCCAAAGCTCTTCTTCCCTCTTGTGTCTTCAGCACCTCCTAAATCTCATAGATAACATTAAATTATCATTAGTTTAAAAAATGTTGTTGTGTAGGGGAACCTGGGGTAATTACAGTTTTCTGAATCAGTTAAGGAGGTTGCTTTTTTTGTTAGTCCATTAAAGAAAATCTTTATTTAAAGAGCTCATCTACTCAAGAGGAAGATGGCTCCATGGTTGGTTACCTCATTTTCACATTTAAGCATAATCATTGAGAATATAATTTATCAAGAAGGAGGTCATCAGGAGTAGGAAGGGGCAAAGAGAGGGAATTAGGGAGAATATGATCACCTTGCATTGTATGAGTGTGTGTGTGTGTGTGTGTGTGTGTGTGTGTGTGTGTGTATGTGTATGTGTGTGTGTGTGTGTGTGTACGTGTGTAAAATTGTCAAAACTTAAATAAAATCAGTAATTATATTTATAAAAGATACTTTTTCCTTTCTGGACTTCTTGTTCAAGGCTAGCCCATTCCATGATCAAAAAATATCTACAGTGATGTAGACTCCTGTCTCAACTCCCAAATGGAGAAAAATGATTTCCATGTCTTCCCAAGGGTTTGTCCTTATGGACAGAAACTCTTTCATATATACCTCCTTGCCAGCTGAGCAGGTCAGTGACCAAAAGTTTGTTATCTGACTATTCTTACTAGTGGCTTAGATCAGTCTGGTCCAAATGGGAGCAGCTTTCTACAAAAATATAGGGACTGAAGGAAAAGAGTATTTCCTTTAACCAAATTGGAGTCAAGTTAGTGAAACAAGGATGGGGAGGGGAGAAGCAGGCACACAGCCAATAGGAAGGCTGGGAAGTGTACAGCTCTGAATCCTTGATGAGGAGTCCCCTGCTTCTCATATTGTCTTCTCCTTTCTCTAGGAACAGGAGCCTATTTACCCCACAGGTAAATGCAAAGAGTTCCTTCTCTCTTGAAACCTGTTGTTGTGCTTCAGATTTATTGACAGTTGAACCTCTGGGCTTGCTTTGTTTTGTTTTGGAGGGAAACAACCCCCCCCCCCCAACTCATCAGCAGTGTCCCAGCTCTCTCTCTCTGCCTAGTTGCTGGGACCTGCAGGCAGATGTCTCTCTTCTATTCCAGGATATTCAGCTTTAAATAACATCACATGCCACTTACTAAAAATCCATACTAGGTAATTTCAGGCCTCATGCAGTTCACAATGCTATTTTGAAATAAACAATCTGTGCAAGATCATGGTTCTATTTAGGAATGTAATCAATATATTTTTAAATTTTAAAACATATTGTAGTAAAATATATATTTAACATAAAATTGCTAGACCCTTAATAATATGTGGTTTAGTGCCATGGCATAAACCCAGATTATATGGTGAAAAGGTAGGAGTCTTAGTATGTGATTCTTGCTATACCAACCTTCAGAATTCCTCTTATCTTGAAAACTTGAATCTCGCAATCCATTCCACCTGGACCATTTTCTCCTCTAGCCTCTGGTAACCACTGTTCTGTTTTCTCTCTGTGAATTTGACTGCTCTGGGGGTGAGAGTGTGAAGTAACACAGTGCATCTTCTCACTTGGTGCTTTGTTTTACTTGAGCTGTTATCTCCCAGGTTTACCTGTGTGCCATAGATCAGGATCTTCTTCCCATTCAGTGTGCGATGATGTTCCACATGCAGACAGACCATGTTGTGTTCATCTAAGTATCCATTGGTAACATTGGTTTGCTTCTGCACCTTGGCAATCATGATTATAGCAGTGACGAAATGAGTGTATAAATATCTGATCAAGTCCCTGGTTTCAGTTATTTTAAGCTTATGCCCAGAACTGAATTATCTGAATCATACAATAATTCTATTTTTACATCTTGAAGAATCATTGTGTTTTTCACAGTAGCTATACCACTTTACTATCTTACCAATAATGTACAAGTGTCCAGATTTCTTCCCTTCTTTGCACAATTGCTTTAAAAATACTTTTAATAGCTTGCTTTGTATTTTTCTACCAGCCATTCTAAGGAGTATGAGTTCTGATCTGAATTTTCTTAAAGATTAGTGATGTGTGGAACAGCCTTCGGTGTCCCTTCTAACTTTTTAAGCAGGGTCTTTATCACCTGAAGCTTCCTTGCTGGGTAAGAACTTGTTGGCTTTTAGTGTGAAAACCACTATAATCTCCTATCTCTATGACTAAACAAAGGTTTTCTAAAATATTCCTTCTGGAATGTGATGGTTTATTTATGCTTGGTCCAGGGATTGACACTATGAGGAGGTATGGATTTGTTGGAGTAGGTGTGCCTCTGTGGGCATGGGTTTAAGACCTTCATCCTAGGGTCTGGAGAGATTGCTCAGTGGTTAAGAGCACTGACTGCTCTTCCAGAGGATTTGAGTCAATTCCCAGCAACCACATGGTGGCTGAAAATCATCTGTAGTGGGATCCAATGCCCTCTTCTGGTGTGTCTGAAGACAGCAACAGTGTACTCACATACATTAAGTAAATAAATAAATTTAAAAAACAACCCTTATCCTAGCTGGCAGGAAGTGAGTCTTCTACTAGCAGGATTCAGATGAAGATGTAGAACTCAACTCTGCCTGGACCATGCCTGCCTAGGTACTGCCATCCTCCCACCTTGATGATAATGGACTGAACCTCTGGACCTGTAAGGAAGACCAATTAAATATTGTCCTTTATAAGACTTGCCTTGGTCATGACATCTTTTCACAGACATAAAACCCTAGCTAAGACATGGAACAAGGATAAATATTGACCAAGGTCCAGATTAAGAAATTACATAAACCCTGCCCAATCCCAAATTAAAATTGTCATGTTTTTGTTTCCTGCAATTTTAGTCTTCTAATACTGACCTCACCTCTAAAAGCAAACTCCTGGAATAATTGTAAAATAGCAACCTGTTCTCACAGTTCCAAGGCTACAGTTCCATTAGCTCAGACCCTGTGTAGTTTAAACCAAGAGCTGGCAGAGGACAATAAATACTGTAAGGTGAACTCAGAGTTCTTCATTATGACAGCAAGTTTATTCTGTACCAGAACATCTATATATCTAAAATAATTATTGGATTTATTTTATATGTATGAGTGTTTGGCCTGTGTGTGTGTGTGTGTGTGTGTGTGTGTGTGTGTGTGTGTGTATGCTAGCACCTTTGGAGGTCAGAAGAGGGTGTCAGATCCCCTAGAACTAGAGATATGGAGGTTTGTGAATCACCACAGAGATGCTAGGTATAGAACCTAGTTCCTCTGCAAGAATGAGTACCCTTAACCACAGAGCCATCTTTCAGCACCATAGACATCTTTTCCCTGTCCCTGTATGGCAGTTCAGCCTCTTCCAAACCAGGACTCACATTCCATACTTGCATGATGGGTCCTTTTTATTGGGGAACCTATTAAAACAAGACTCTACATTGTTTCTGCATTTAGGGTTAAGATCTGGGTTCTGGGAATCCAAAAGGCCAGGCACAGCCCCCCATCCTCAATCAGCCAATTGAAAGTAATCCATAGTAAAAAGTTTTAAATAGATTTTTTTTTTTTAGTGTGGCTACATTGATTAAGAAGAGGAAAATGAGATCTAGAACTGCCTGCCAGGTCATCCTTAGTCTGAGTGTCCCAATGTGAAAGTATGGTTTAAATAGAAGGCAAGAGCTTTGTATAAGTAAGCTGTCCCAATCAAGGCCCATCCCTGACTGCCCATCATTGTCTTGGCTCATTTCTCCTACAAAATGGTCTGACAAATTATACACTTTTTTTCCCATTGAGGATGTTCCTCCTCTGGCTGCACCTAAAGCATCAACCGTTCCTTCTCCAAGAATGAGGTTCCTAGGTGTGTTTCAATTTCTCAGGGTCTGTTATCTAGTAGGCTCACAGGGATCCAAATAGCTTTCTTTAGAATATCTCCATCCTTGCTAGGAAGGTCAACATATTACCATGTTATAGAAACAAAAGACACACTGCTCACTAGTGCCTAGACTAAGTAAGGACCGGCATGTGAGCTGATTGTTTCTTCCAGGAGCCACACCCAAAAAGTTGTGTGTTTGAAGAGCCAGCCTCTGTCTTGTTTTCCCATCTCACGATGGAAAAAACTTGTAATTTAGAATCTCCAAATTTCTTGTACTAAAAATTCTTCTCACCAAATAGGAGAGCTGTTTGGCATCCTAAGAGTATATGTGCTTAAGAGAAACTCTGATATTTAAGATAATGATGTGACATTATGGACGATATATGAAGTCATGTCATAAATCATATTTCCATACTCGTCTATTCCAAAACTACTCCCCATCTCTCATTAAAGCCATTAAGTTTCCTGGTAATTGTATGTTAAACCATACATGGCTTTCTCTAAAAAACATTTTTTTTCCTCATAAAAAAAGTTGAATCATCCTTCTTTGACAATTGAAAGTAAGAAAATAGGAATATAGTTATTCGAAAGGCTTCCGCCTTCACAGCAAAGGATAGATTATAAATCACAGGCCTTTTCCCTTATTCCCTGAACAAAGATAATAGACCCAGAAAGCGTCCCGGCACCAGACAAGTGTCATGATGGCCCCAGTGAGAACACTGTGGCCCACGTCGCCCCTCACCTTGCTGAGTGAAGATGAAAAGGTGGTCTAGCAACTGCTTTCCTGGGACATAGATGCTTGGAAAGTAAAAAGTAAGGAGTAGTTAAGGAAAGCAACTGCCACCTCTAGCAGGCACCTCGGAGGTCAATGAGAACATAGATTGCTTTCCCTCAGGCCTTGCTGACAGTGACAGAAGGAAGGAAGCATCCTAAATCATAGTCTGAATTATTGTTCCCTTGAAGCAATTCTGAGGCCACTTCAGATGTGGTTATCAGCATCAAACAAAGCATTTTTTTTTCCTCAGGACCTGAAACAAATGAGGGCAATCTGTTGAGGCAGCCCCCTTACACACACACACACACACACACACACACACACACACACACACACGCACACACACACAAACACGCACACCAGAGGAAACAAGATACTCCAAGGATAGGACTAATTAATAAGGATATCTAAGGAAATCATTAGAGACGCTATAAACATAAAGCTAACACTGAGTGAGTGACTGAGTGAGTGAGTGACTGAGTGAGTGTGTGTGTGTGTGTGTGTGTGTGTGTCTTTGGGGCTTCTATAACTCCCAGGTTTTCTTGGGTTTTGTTATCCAGGCTTCTTCAGTTTTGCTCTTGTAGAATGGGCACTGACTTCCAGGCTTTGGGGAGTGATTGAAGGGGCTGATTAGGAAGTGATGAAGAAATTAGTGTTAGAAATAAGAGGAACTCAAAAAGAGATTCTCTGTAAATGGAAACAGCAAGTGCTAGGGATCCATCTTGTTCTGACATCAGCATCCCTAATGTCTCATGAGGTACCACACAGAGACTGGCAGGGGGCATTTTATCCTAGTTAACTGATATCCTGTACCTGAGCAAACCAACCAATGGCTAACAAAGCCTTTTGGTACATTATAGTACTGCATGCTATGCTGAAAGAGAAGATTCTGTTCTTTAAAGAGGAAATCTGCCCACCATCCTAACTTCCTCCTCTCTGGACTCTCCCGAAGAACAAAGCAAGGCTGCTGACTTTGGAGACTTAAGTTGGAAAACAAGACATTTTTTGGTTTTTGTTTTCCAAACTTGGGTGTATTTGACAGTGAAAAGGGGTGTCCTTCACAGTTTCCCATGTCATGAGTTGAGCTTCACACTTGATTGTTAGTTTTGAGCTGTGCCACATTGTAGCCTTCTCCTCAGAACAGGGACATAGCCCAGTTAGGAGAATGTTTGCCAAGCACACATAAGAACCTTGGTTCAATTCCTAGCACTATGTAAAGCAGGAATGGTGCTATATGCTGTAATTGTAGCATTCACAAGGTATAGGCAGAGGGATTAGACTTTCAAGGATATTATCTCTTAGGAAGTTAAGCTATGTTACAAGTTCAAGGCTACCCTGGGGAACATGTCCAATCTAGTTTTAAATAGACTTTGATTCAGTTCAGGGTATTCAGGAGATGGAGGTAACCTAGGTTGCTTCGGGGTTGTGAGTCCAGATGCCTGAAGACTGCTGCTACCCTAAATGATCTCCACAGGGAAGAAAAGGGCAACATTCACCTGTGATCCTGCTCAGTTTGATGTGTTGTTGGTACAAATTGGAGTTTCCCCCAAGAAGCCGGTAAAATGGCTTCAGAGCTTGGAAAGACGGTCCAGTGGGAGTCTTCTGTACAATTGCATAATCTTCAGGTTAGTATGTCATGATCCCATCTGCTGCAGAGTATTGGCTCCTCAGCTGAGCCTAAAATCAGCTGACTCCATGGAAAGTATAGTGGAAATATCTAGAAGCCTAGAGAATTTTTCTATTTTCTGTTCTAAGTGTGAATCTAAACTATGAAACCTGGTAGAAAACTGCCCATTCAGCCCTGAGATTCTGCAGTTGCTAATGGGCATTGTTCTTCTCAGAGAGGACCATTTCTTCACTGAGACCTTTTTAGGTAGTGAGTTTTCCCTCTTGCTGGAATCCCAATCTTCCCTGAGCACGGACACAAAACCTTTTAAGTCATGCTGATTTTGACTTTGAATCATCAGGCACAAGAGCCAGCCACATAGCTAGCCCCCCACAATCTTCCACTTACATTATGCAATTTGATTTAGTGGTAACATTCCAGAGCATGGTCAGTAGACTTGTCCTATTGAACAAGGTCAAGAATAATTGGAGTATGCTGAAATGTATGCGGTAAGTCACCTGCATGGTATGAGGCTAATGTTACCATCCTCAATCACATCATGTAGCAACAAAACCTACATATATACATGCACACACATGCAGAGGCACACATGTACACATGTGCCTGAGAACACATACATGTCCTTAATTACAGGTAATCTGAGAAACATTGATAGAAAGGATGAATGCATAAGTGTGTCTGTTTTTTCTAAAAGCAGGGAAAGTACATGGTCTCTTCATCCTTCAGATTTTATGATGTGTGATTTTTGAATCACACCTTACTGGAAACTTCCTCCCCTATTTTGACTTTTAACACATTCAGTACTAAGAACAGAGGCAGTGGGAGGTTAGTCACTCAGTACTAAGAACAGAGGCAATAGGAGGTTAGTCATTTGCACCCTGCAATGTTCTCTTTCCTTCATGCTTCTCTACTTCACAGATTCACTCCTGAGAGTGCAAGGCAGGCTTCCTTGAATGTGACTAACATGGCAGTTGTCATTGCCCAAAAGAGCCAGCTGCAGTATAAACAGAACAGTTTGATCCTCTCAAGATGGCTTTGTTACTGTTGTGGTTCTTTTGCTGTTGGTGGTCAAGTTGTTCATGTCATCACTATGAGTTGTCTGATAACTGAAGTACTCATTAAGATAGTACAATAGGAAGGGTGAGGAAAGGAAGGGAAGGGAAGGGAAGGGACAGAGAAAAGAGGAGGGTGGACAGAGGTTATAGTATAAAAATTGCCTAGATTTGTGACAGGCTGGAAAAAAATGGAAGATGTTCCTAAAACAACTTTTTGTGTCTGTCAGACTACAAGACTATTGAAACAATTTCCAAAGAAATTGGAATTTTCCTTGCAATATCATTCTGGGAAAAGGAAAAGGCACCAGTCAGAGAAGTGAATTTTGTCTCTCCAGAAAGAAATATCACATATTTCTAACAACAATTTATCAGATTTACAGGTGAGACTGAACCCAGACAAGGATGGACCAATGGAAAGCAGCCCCCAGCTTTCTGAGGACTGCTTAGATGAACAAATCCTTGGCCTTCAATTTAAACTTTAATCTCATTTAGAACTTGGGGGTTGTTTGGATCCCTTTGCCCCTTTTCCCAATGTGGCCATATTAACTAAAATCTCTCTTTCCTATGTTCCACTTTGTATTTGACTCTTAATTGGCTTACTGAAAGTGAGTGGCTGGAGCTGACTCAGGGCACTGGTTGTGATCAAGTTTTATTACAGCTTCTGTAGTCATTGAGCTAACTGACTCTGCTGATTGGTCTCTTTAAACCTCAGTTTCTGTACCTCTGACATATGAATGAGAATTCTTTTCTAGATGAGACATGAGTATAACCAAGTTCTTGGAGGGCTAGTTGTGAATCAGTGCCCAGTGCTTGGTGCCCAGAAGCAACTAGTGTGAATAAATAAAGGAAGTTGCTTGGTGGCCTGGTTCTCTTGCCTTGACCTCCCAAGTCCTTCATTGACAGGAGCACAAAACTACATCAGCTTCAACTAGTAATTCTGAAAAATAAACTCATTAAGGATGACTCGAGTGATTATTAGTTCATGCAAAGGAGCAATTGATGGGACTAAGCAGTGGGTCCTAACAAAAATCACACCAGTCTCGTGTAGGAGGGATTTTTATTAAAGGAGAAGGGGCACGGAGATGCCCTCTGGGATAGAGAGGAAAGAAGGGAGTGGGAGAAGGGAGATCATGATTTTTATTGGGGCCATGGCACATGTGCAAGGCGACATGCCACAAGAGAGACAATGTGTTCTGTCTTGGGCAGTTAGAGATGACCTGTCTTGTCCCAAGGTCCCTCAAAAACTGGCTATAAAGATGCCTTATTGCCATGGAATCACTTTCAGCTATTCATGGATGGGCCTAATTGCTGACAGCAGTCATATCAAGCACAGATCTGAGAAGAGTTTTTATGTCTTTGTTGTAATGCTTGTGTCAATACATTCATTGCTGGTGAGTATATTAAGGTTGTGCTTGTGGAATTTGGGCAGAATGAGTGATGCAGAAGAATAGTGTGCATTCTTCTTAGCTAATCTGATAGACAGAGGACAGTCGTGGTCCACGTTGGTTGGAGAATGACAACTGCTTTTACTCCCTGAAAAGGAGTCCACTAGAAAATTAACTCATATTTCTCATTTCATAATGAATTGTTGCGGAGTGGCACTGATCTCTGGCATTTCTGTATGCCAGGCTGAATTTAAATCCTTTGTAGTAAGAATAGCCATTTTATGGAATAATCATTTCTTCTACATTCCTATGGTTTAGGGTGATGTACTATGATACTAGCCCTAAGTCATAGAATAGGGGTATAACTAGCCTATCTGTGCTGTCCCTCAGCCAAGTGAACATATGATCCAAAAGGAGCCAATTAGGATCTCTGATGGACTGTTACATATAAACAAAAAGAACAAATTTTCCTTCCTTCTTTCTCCTTTTCTCATTCGAAATCTGCTCACAGAGCTGGGATAAATTAGTCAAGATATGACTTGGCCCTGCTACTTCCTCATCTAGGCTTGCCAATGCTAAGGTGAGCAGAAAAGCAAGCCAGCATCTATGAGAGAGCAGACAGGAGAGGTGGGAAGACTGTCTGAGGGCCCACATCTTGACTTTCTGAATGTTGCTCAGTTGAACAACCAAACTTCCATACCCCAGGGGTTGACACTGGAAGTAAGGGTAATATTTGTTTGAAGTTCTATGTTGTAAGAAATGCACAGTGAACCGTGTAGTACTTGGGGCCAGAAGCTGACTTTCAATAAAGTTTTATTAAGGACAGGTAGACTTATTCAAGATCCTATATCTGTTTTCTATATCAAGGGATACTTGGTACCATTTTCTTTTCACTTTCACAGTCCTTTGTTAAGGAGCAGTGGTATGTATCCTGCATTCCTCCTTACCATTCTGAAACATACACATTGCTGGTTGCATAGAGAAAGCAATAGTTTTCTGCATGCGAAGGGCTGCCTTGCTTTACAGTGAATATCCTGTGAATAGAAAACAGAAGACCATTAACTGCTCTACTTTAGAATCCAGAGACCAAGTTTGTAGAAGCTATAAATGGGCATTTGGTTGTTCTGCAATACAGAAAGAAAAAAGGTCAATTCAGGAGGCTACGGATCCTTTGAGAGCACATCACTTTTTAAAATATTGAAATTCACTCATGTGATTGGGTCATGTTCAGTTTTTATAGGATTAAAACACAAGGAAGAGAGGTTTTAAATGCTTTCCCCAACAGTTTCCCATCTTCACCTAAAAGAACGTTAAATTGAGGTTTAGTGGCAAGATTGTAACCATCTCTGTGCATAATATTCATCCTTACCTCTTTGCTGCATGACATTTATTAAAATTAAATGCTGCCCATCCACCCTGCAGTCTGACCACAGGGTTATTTTATGAGTATACAGAGCAGGGTAAAGAGCAGTGGATTTCTGTCTATATATTTAGAGTCTAAGGAGTGTGTAATATATCTCAGATCCTGAGTTCTGAGCTGGTTTTGAATTATATGTAGTTTTCTTTTACCTAATGCCTACCAAAAAGCATAGGATGCAAGAGACAAACAGAAGAGAGACTGAGACAAGATGACAACAAAACACAACAAATACTTGAGAGCAAGCGAAGTCACCATTTCAGTGATGGATTCAGGGTCAGGGTCAGCATTCCTCTTGCGGCATCTGGGTGTGGGGGCAAAGAGAATGTAAAAGGAAGGCAACTTATGTCTTCAGAATGAATTTATAACTTGATTATATGCTCTAGTACATTTCTTTGATTGTTGTGTTAATTGAAAATTAATGTGGTCATTGCCTAGCTTACAAGCTGCTTCAGCAGCTTCTTAGACATTCCCTGTGTTAGATTCATGTAGCAAATGTCTGAATTTTAGCTCAGAAAGGACAAATTGCATAAAAGCAGGGAGGTTGAGTAATCTTTATAACTCCCACTGGTGATACATTCTTTTATTAGGGACAACAGTGGCTCTCCTGAATATTAAGTTAATTGAAACCCTCAAATTCTGCCACACATTTCTTTGATGGTATAGTTTGTAGTCTTTTAACTAACTAGATGCTGTCTCCATGGCAAAGCCATAAGCAGAAAAAGAAAAACACCATCTCTGCATTAATGAAATTTACAAACTCTTTATCCTAAGACTAGAGTTGACTCTGACTGTGGTCACCTGTAAGCGAAAGAAGATAATGGGATACAACAGATGCCCAACAGGGACGGCAGAAACCCTTATATTTTTAGCCAGTTCTGGAAGCAAGGTTGCAGTGGCTGTCAGGGCAGTAACAGGTCACTCTGGTTCAGCCCGATGATAATGAGTTGGTCCTGGTCAGTCACCTGGACAGGTGTAGCCTTTGCCATGGTCAGTGACTTTCTTACTTTCAAGCATTTTCTTTCATTTCCTCAGAGAACCTTGCCTTTTTAAGTCTTCTCTGCCCAGTGTTCAGTGATTCACACTGTCATTGGCCATGTGAAATTTACCTTCTGAACACGTAGCAGAACACAACCTTTCCATTGCGCTCAATGTCCCATCCCTCTTCATACTCTTATAGGTTAATCTGGGAAACAGCAGCTGCCTTACTGACTTCTCTAATTCTCTTCTTGCCTGGGAGAGTTTCTTCTCCATGTGGTGGAACACTTCAAAGCTTAGATGCATGGTTGGGGTGATGATACATAATCAGTAAAGTACTTACTTTGTAAGCGCAAGGACCTACTTTTGATTCCCCCAGAACCTATGTTGAAAAACAAAGACCAAATGTAGCCAGGCAGTGCCCATTTGTAGCTCCATGCTAGTAAGGCTGGTTGTCTTAGTCCCTGTTGCGCTGGGATGAAGAGACAACACGGCTAAGTGAAGTCTTAGAGAGCATTTACTTGAGGGCTTGCTTGCATTTTAATAATGGCAGCATACAATGCTACTGGGACAGAAACTGAAAGCTTTACATCCTGATCCACAGTTAGGCAGCTACAGAGTCAGGGAGAGCCACTAGGCCTGGGCATGTGCTTTTGAAACCTTCAAGTCTACTCCCAGTAACACACCTTATCCAACAACGCCCATGCCTCCTAATCCTTCCAACAGTTATCTGGTGACTAAGAGTACAAATATATGAGGCATTGAAAGTCATTCTCATTCAAACCACCACACCTGATCCCTGGAGTTAGACTATAGTCCAGTGAGATACTGCCTCAAAAACAAAGATAGGGCACACAGACTCTCTTCCAAAGAGAGATTTTCTGATTAAGGGCCAATTCTGCTTCTGGAGACACCCGGCTGCTTTCTATTATTTCTAAGACACCTCCATCAATTCCTAGCTAATATTTTGGTGCTAAAGCCCAGGAGAGGTTTCCGGGTCGTAGACCCCAACTCCCCTCTCTGGCCTAACTTTCCTCTCTCCCCTTATACACATTTGTTTTTTTTCTGAAACTCATATCACCAAGAGCTCAGCATTGATGGACTTATTAGGGCTTAATGGTTGCCTATTTCAACTTGAAACCTAGAGGTTTTTGGTGTGTCGTGTGAACTCAGTTTCGGTCTTATCCCTCACCTGTCTTCTTCTCCTCCCCTTTCTGTCTCTGCTTTCTCCCATTCCCACCCCAACCAACTATCCTTCAATATTTGGATCAGAGGCATTTCCTTATTGATCCATACTACATTAAATATTCATACACCAATATAAGGTCCAGGATCAATCTAAGGGTGCCCTAATCCAGACCCAAGAGTTCTGGTCACTTGTTTCTGGCCACTTTGTGATTATAGGTGATGAATTATTTCTAGAAACATGCCTCACCATTAGATTGCCTAAAACAGGCCCAATATCTTTATTCCTATACACTTTTGGCTTATCTTAAAACAAACCTCTTGGTATTAGTATGCCTGTCGATTGATGTCTAGCCCCATTACAAACTAGATAGCACTTTGGACATTGAGAGTCTCACTGACTCAGGAAACTTTATAACACAGAATGGGCAAAAGTTCTGACATACTCCCTACATCCACGTTTCTTTTACATCTTTACTCCTGTCCTCTGCCCAAGTCCTCACTTTTACACCTGAGGTTTTATGAGCTCAAATTCTATAACTCATTCTCTGAACTCTCAGGCAGCTGTTAATCTGGCTGATAAGACCCTCTTATCAGAACGAGTTAAGTTATGTTTGGAAATTTTTCTGTGCTGTTTAAGGCAGTATGCTGGCTTTGAATGACATTTGGCCTTTCTACTCCAGATTCATACATGTTTATCCTCCAAACCCCCGTCTTGGGTCAGACTGGCCCCCTGACTCTGACTGGGAAAAAGAGGGCAAACCAGCTCAGCTCTTGCCTAATCCTGGAACTGGGCTGATAGCATCACTTAGGAAGCTACTTTTTGAACTGCAACATTATAACTGTGATTCTAACTACTCTACCAGCTACTTATGGACTCAGCTTCCTTGAGCTGAGACCATGCAATACCTTACCATTTCCTTACTTTGCTACTTTTGGCCTCCGGATCTGGGCCATAGGTATCATCTCCTCCTACTGACACACTAGCCTACCTAACTAGTGTTTCTTAAGAAAAACAGTGTCACAATCCACATTTTATCTGTGAAACGATGGACTCCACAGGGACTTGAAATGCCCAGGTGGGTGGTGGGCTCACTCTACCATGAGGCTGAGTTCACCTTGAGCAGCAGACAACCTCGTGCTTTGCTGTCTCAGCTGAGGAACCTCATCAAGATGGCAGCAAACATGTAACTTCATCGCCATTTTTGCTAATTATATCATAAAGAAGGAAAATGCCACATGATTTCACTACTGTCTTGGTTAATATGACTACATGGTATAATGCAAACTGGCAGCTGCCATAAACCTGCGATCTCAAGAGTGTTCTGGAGGCCACTACACCTCTTTTACATTAGATGACAGAGAAAATATCAGACCTCCATATTATTTTGGTTTTTCATTTTTTTGTCTTCACACACCCACCTTTACTTCACTCCTGGGTGCTCCTCCATCTCTAAGTTTTCACTAGTTTTCCTTTTCATGAGTCACAACCCCTTCCTTTTGGCCCATATCCCCATGTCCCATCATGGTCTTTCTATGCCCTCTACTCTTACCTAACCCTTAATCTCCACACAAGAAAGCTGGGTATCCCTCTTAAATAGAATCTGTAAGCTCTTAAAGGTGGCTGATTCCAGTTACTCACCCAGATGCTGAGTCTGTCTACTAAGGTCCATCAAGTACTTCTGGGCTGTCCCTTCCCCTCATCACTATGGATCCAGACCCTTGTCATGAGGTCTTTACATAATGACTGACCCCTTCCCAGGAAGGGAATACATTGCCCTCTTCTTTTAACCTGTTCTCGGGGTCTAGCATGGAGGGATAAGTACCTAAAAGCCTCAGGTGGATTGAGAGCCTCTGGGGCAGAAAGATGATATGACTGACAACACTATATGTTGGGTACATAGGTCAGCAGCTCTCACTTCAAAGCTTCAGAGAACTGACTTGCAGATGCACCGTTCCATCCCCAGAGTTTTCCCTTTTTCATCCTATAAAACAAAGAAGGAAGACCAAAAGGTGGACATTTCATTCCTTCTTAAAAGGGGGAACCAAATACTCACGGAAGG
>NW_022196892.1:1913119-1967939 GCF_008632895.1 Mastomys coucha | reverse complement strand
ATATCAAAAAGAAAAAAAAAAAAACAAAAAACAAAAAACACCAAGACCTTCCAGACCATGTGTGCACAGTTTCACTTCTATAGAGAAACTGTGGCCCTTTGATTTTTATTAAAGAACAATTCTACTTCTTGGAGAAAAGCAAACAAGCAAGGTGGGTGGGCCTCTGGCTTTCACAAGCATTCAAATGTGTTCACACATGCACAAACACACACACACACACACATACACACACACATTTCTCGATTCTATTTATCTCCCCATGACAACAAAGCCTCTTGTTTGCATTTTACATTACAGTGGCTGACATGATCTGACCCCTCATCCTTTTATACTTTGCTCACTTGCTAAGCTATACTCACACTGACTTTTCCTATTTTTGGAAATACCAAACTTGTTCCCAGCCTTAGGACCTACAGTGGTATCCTCTGCCTAGACTTGCTCCCCAAATCTTGTGATTGGACGATTCTACTTTTTGTCCCAGCTCAGACTTTAGCCATTGGCCAGGCTTTCCCTGCCTTTCTTGTATGGAACCAGTTCTTATTCTACATGCTTTCTACCCCACAATTGTTACTTGGTTAATTTTGTACCAAGTGACACTCCCTCAGATTTTCTCATCTATGTAAGCGTTTATCACCTGTGTCCAGTAGAAGAGTTGTAGAATGGGTGAACTATTCTACCGTGGTATATGTATATGGTATGGTGCCTTACACAGAGCACTGGAGTATGAAACATGCAAGAGGAGCCACTCTGAAAGCCGCAGGAACAGAGAACAGGGCACTGAGCCCTCTTGGCCGGCTTCTTTCTAGCCCTAAGCTACATAGCCTCAGGCTCACACAGCTAGATCAGAGTCCTGAGAGAACAGCATTGAGGAAGGATGAGGTACATTGTCACTATTGTCTACCCCTGCCTGTGCTTGGCTGGCAAGTTAGCTTGTGAATGGAGACACTTCTTACTGAAGGAGCCATAAGTGGATGGCCAGGGGCAAAAGCATCCTGTTAGTGAGTGAATGGATCTTAACAAAAGAGCTGGCTTCCTTTAAGTCCTGTGGAGGAGCTGACCCAGAATCTCATTTGATACTTCATTGTATCCCAGGCCTGGTTCCAGGAGGAGGTCATTACTTCAGCCAATAATCCAACATAAAGGCTTCCTATTCTTCAGTTACATAAAGTAATACAAGGCACATCCCAGCATCAGACATTAGGATTAACACTGACAAGGCTTAGTTAAAATGCTCTACCAGGCAGCGGCTCTAAAGTGACTAACCCAGCTAATGTGACTGCACAATGATTCTTACTTCATGGGGAGAAGGATTTATGTTTAAATACTATTAACACTTGTTCTGTGGTGGCTTTGCTCTAACAAGAATGATATCTAAGTATAAGAATGAATCCGATTTCATAAGAATATGAATCCTTTACTGTTAATTTTAGGCTTTCAATTTTGATAACGTGACTCACTATTATGGAGAGTCTTCTCTTTCCTTGATTTAAGTTATTTGTTTTCCTTCCTGTTTTTAAAGTCAAATTGAAACTGCACTATTAAGATGAGGTCACAATTTGGAAACGGGGAACTTTTTATGTGAGTTAGAGTGGACGAGTCAGAAATAGATGGGTTTCAATTTAAGCCGACCGTTGACCAGTAATTAACAGTGATAGGAGCAGCAGTACCACTAATTACCAGCCTGCAGCTCTTGCCTCTGGGGAATGGTAGGCAGCCTTGGTGTTGTAGAAATTGCGCTGGACATTACAGGGGGGCAGGGACTTTGGGTCTCCCTTCCAAAGGAATAGCATGTGCACTGTGGATTTTAGGATGCATTTCCTGCTTTATACAATTTCCTGTTGGCAGGAGCACTCTCTCAGCCCCCTTCCCTACACTGAAGTAGTGCTTTCAAAGGATCATGAGTGGAGGGATGTGTGGTATGCAATATAGTTCACGACACAAACTTTTTCCAGAAGTCACAGGATATAGGGCAGGGGTTGAGTGTTATATGAGTAGACTAGGTACATGGTAGAATAGTTAGTCTACAATGTTTTTCTCGACATTTAAACAGTAAAAGCATATGCCTACCTTATGCTATAGATTTTGTATTTTTGTGTGTGTGAGAAAATTCTTCTGCAATAGGTAGACTTCTCCCATTATTTAAGATGGCTCATGCTATAACCTCTACATTTTCCTGGTTACCATGACAGAGAGAAAAGAGCACGGCAGTGTATATCAATTCTTAAACGATCCCTCAAGAAGTGGTTCATTTCTTATATAATTTACTTGATAACAGCAACCAGGCCACATGGCCCCATCTCATTTTAGGAAAGCCATCCTTCCTTTTAACAGGAGTGAGATAAACTAGAAATATCAGCGTACAGCTAAGACTACAAGAGATACCTCGCTGGTCAGTAATAGGCTCAGTTCCAGCTACAATCATGTAGTGAAGCACTGAGCCCTGGCTCAAGGATGGATCTATATAGCAAAAGAAAAACACTCTCCTCATTTACAGGAAGTTACCTCACAGATAACAATAGCTCAGGCCCTCAGCCATGTAATCCATTTTGCCTGATGGATGATAGTAATAATTTCTATTCGTTCAATTATTTTTTTTTTTGCATTCAAAAGTATTGATGTAGTCCCTGGAATGTGCTAGAAATGGAAAGCATGTCTATGAATCATCTCACATGATCTCTGAACTCATGAGATTTGGGTCTCTCTAGGCAGACTAATACTTTAGAAGAAAAGAATTAACAAATGTGAATCCTAATGGTTGGAGGTTTTCAAGTAGCCCACAGGTGTTCATAGTTCTCCGTCCTTTCACAGCACCCTGACAACCCCATGAAGGGACCACCCACAGTTCTGAGTCCTTTAGTCAGATCATTAGAGCAAGGTACATGCCATTCAGTTGACTTGTTCTTTGAGATGGGTGGAACAGTGAAGCAACCTAAGAACTACTGTGCTGACTTGCCCATGAGCTGCTTGCTAATTATGGTGATTTCCTGGGTCACATGAGAATGGGTTGGGGTGGAGACAAAGGTCCACCTGGCTCAGAGCATCTCTTGAAAGAGCCCTATAACAGCTGATGTCAGTTTACTACCACAGCCTCTAGATGGTTGCTTTATACCCTGCTCCTTACTGTCCCTCATGAACCCCAAAACATTCTGGAACATTCTAACCATTGGTATCTACTCCAAGGGATGCTTGTGAATGTGTCTAAATACCCTTACTTCTTTGGTCTAAAAAAACAAAAACAAACAAACAAACAAAACCACTATAGCATGTATCTGTTGCTTCCAAGAGGGAGAGTCTCTTGCTCATATGAGCTGTTTGATAGCACACATTCTGAAGACTTCTCCTTGCCCTCTTTCACTTCTCTATTGCTTTACTAGAGATTTCTGGAATCACCTAATGCTGTTAGCACTCTATGCCAGAAATGCAGACAGACATGCTTGTCCTATCACACAGTCACAGAATTTATAAATTACTGTGATTCACAATGGTGTCTAATACTACTAATTCACAAACTACGGAACTTTCGTTGACTTCAGGTCACCAAGGAGTCACCAGTTTCCCTTGGTAGTTGATAACTGACAATCAGAGTTTTTAATTGCTAACTCTAGTCTGGAGCCTTACACTTTACACACATACACAGGTATGTGTAGGTTTCAGAATGGCTACTAAGATGTTAAAGAGATCGAAAAGCTCACAGAGGTCTTACTAGAAACAAAAAACAGAAAGCTGATTACAGATTCAGATAGTCAACAACAGGTGATTAATAAAATATTAAAGAGCCCAATGGGACAGCTGTAGAAGTAGAGCCAGATGCAAGGGTGAGCCAATGGTAAAACTCAGGACCTGTCCAAACTCCAGATGGAAGGGCAGGCAGGTGGGACAGGCTAAATCTGAGTGAGCTTCTGGGGACAACTGAGGCTTTTCTGCTCATCTTTCCCTTGATGGATCTGGGTGGTCTGATGACAGTCAAGCTGTTTCAAACGTGCTGTTAAGTATTTTTCTTTTTCTGGAGTCTGAATGTAACATTCTTCCAGTAGGTGCACTGTATCCTCAGATCTGATTTTTCTGATGTGGTTATTTTTGTATTGTTGCTTGGTCTTTAGAGATAGGATCTCACTTTCTAGCCTAAGGTAGCCTTAAATCCATAATGATCTTCTCCCTCAGCTCCTCTACTAATAGGTATTAGCCACCATACCTGGTCTCATATACATTGAGTATCCCTCAGCCTATCTCAGTGTGTTTATGGGTGCTACTTTTTATTTCATCCTGAATGATGAACTGGTGGTGTCTACATACACAAATAGATGTGCTTCTCCATCCATACTAAAAATGGAGTCAACTGCTGCTTTATAAAATGGATGCACTCAGGACTAGGTACAGCTTAAAAGCTATGAAAAACCTGAGAGCTGATTATAATCTGATTTCCACACCCACTAAATCAGCACTCTTGTTCTTAGGTGTTCTCACTCAAAAAAACCGGGCAGTGGTGGCGCACGCCTTTAATCCCAGCATATGGGAGGCAGAGGCAGGCAGATTTCTGAGTTTGAGGCCAGCCTGTACAGAGTGAGTTCCAGGACAGCCAGGGCCACACAGAGAAACCCTGTCTCAAAACAAACAAACAAACAAACAAACAAACAAACAACAAAAAGCCTCTGTTTAATCTGGTTGTAGTGTCAAATACTTGGAACACCAGCATCAAGAGGCCGGTGCAAGAGTGTCATAAATTTGAGGTCAGAATGGGATTTATATGAAGACATGTTTTACAGGGGACAAAGGTGGGAGGATTATTCGCATACCTACCCAGAATACCAAGTCTCTGTTCCTCTACAATGGACATGCTAAGACTACACAGTGAGATCTGACAGCAGCCACTCAGAACTGTCCAGAATGTTACTACATAGCCTCCAGGCCTTAGCATGCTGATTGCTGCTCTGCTCATGTTTCTGAAAGTGTCACTGTTAGTGTATTTAGCCACAGCATCCACAGCTGGCCGCATACACTTCAGCCTCAATTGCAGTGCTTTTTCAAAAAGCATCTTGTGATAATTTGGTATTTTTGTGTTCGTATTCATCATGACTAGGACCAATTACATTGCATGTTCCTTTGTGGGGGGCAGTTTAGAACAGGAGGAAGACTGTAGGAAATATATTTGGCTACTTCATTTCTTTTTTGACTACAGTGATTCATGGCCTAGTTCCGAATTCATTCCCCAGATGCACCGTTTACTAGTTAACTTTTTGTCCTAAAATATATTGATTAAAGAAATAAATTAAGGTCCAATTTATGATAATAGACTTCTTGTCCTTAAGAAAACACACAAGGTGCTCTTTGGGAAAAGGTGATGAATGTAGGTTTTTAGCATAAATTATGATGGATTTGCAATTTATCAACCTTCCTTTCCTTGTTCTTCCTTAGCAAAAAGACCTCATTTGTGCATTATCAAGGAAGGAATATTATTAGGGATGTGATTATTCGGCAGAAGTGCTAATGATGATGGGAAAACTTTGAAGAGAATGTAACCAAACTGAAGTTTCTGCAGTCTGAAAAAAGAACAATTTGAAAGTTTGCCCTGAGCCTTTTAGTCTCTCAGACATTGCCTTCCTTAATGAGGCATTATAATAAGTGTTTTCCTGTGAGGGATATATATAAAATACACACACACACATGTGTGTATATGTATATATAATATAATTGTATATAATATATCATATAACATAAAATAATATATAATTATATATAATATATGATTATATAGAGTATAAAGAAACATATATATTGACATTATATGTATATTTTATATATTGTATAAAATACATTATATAAAATATGTCTCATGTCAAGTGTGCAAACATACACACATATATATACATATATACATATATTCTTCAGCTTGAGGGCAGGAAAGTAGATCATAGGAGCATTTCTAGTGTTGTCCATTCCTCAGTTCCCAGGAAGCATTATAATGGCTAATTCTTCTTCATCTTCCTCACCTTATACATTTGTTCCTTGGTCTCCATAGAATCTTCATAGATAGCAGAAGCCACAGACATGTAAGTCTCTTGTATAAAAATATCAGGATTGCACATAACACATGCACACCCTCTAGTAACTTGTTACCTCTAGGTTACTTACAATAACCAATGTCATGTAAATGTCAAATAATTATCCTGTTCAAGGAATTTTAAAAGAAAGAGGCTCTTCAGTCTGTGTACTCCCCTACTCCAATACTTTTTATTTGTTCTAAACTGAGTTTGAGGATGCTCAGCCTGTAGATTCCAAGGATCAACTATTCATGATCTTGACATCTATCCTTATTAAGTGATGGGTAGTTTTATGTTGGCCATCTGTGACGTATATCACACTCCCCCCAAGGCCACATATGTATTTTTATTCCTGTGTACCTTTGTGACTCACATGATAACCAGTTCATTCTTTTCATCCTTCCATCTAACCAGTAGTCAAGTGTACTTCAGCTTCTGCTCAGAGGCTTCTGGTCCATGAAGCCTTGTCTATCGGAGTGCCTCCTTCACATTTGTTCTCATGTATATCCCTGTTCATAGCCTCTTACCAGCAATGGCCTTCTTCAGGATCTTTATATCATAGCAAACACAGAAGGGATGCTAAACCATTTAGAAGTAAATTTTACCCCAGATACAGATACATGGCCTTACTTTTTTCATAGCTCAGCATGGTCAGTAGTTTTAAACTGTTTCGAACGTGAAGTAGAATAACCATTGTGGCATCCATTTCACACAGATTAGCCAAGTTGGAAGACTATTTTATTTTTATTTATCTGTTTGTTTGTTTTCCAGCAGTCTCAGGTTGCCCAGCCTTCTTTGATCATTTTCACCTCTGTATTTCTTTTCCTCTCTTTCAGATAATGTTCTCTTTCTTGTAGGTTCTGTCTAACTTCAAATGTCTTATCTTCACCAAGGTTTGTCCTCTCGTTGTTACTGTAAAAATTTCCTTATCATTCTACAGAAACCCCTTATAATAAATCTTCTGTTCAAGTTCACAGGATCCTGCAATCATTTCTTTCTTTCTCTTCTTTTTTCTTTCTCTTTTCTTTCCTTTTTTTTTTCTTTTTTGAGATAGGATCTCATAAAGCCAAGGCTGACTTGACACTCATGATGTAGCTGAGAACAGCTTTGAACATCTGATTCCCTCTGACTCTGCTTCAGTTTCTTTGGACATAGATAGCTTATCTCAGCTTTCCTTTATGTCACAAGGGGTGTGGCTTTTTCCTGAAGGTTGGTGCTTTTCTGGAACTTAGAATGCTTGCTTCTCCATGGGCAGATTCTTTTTTCCAGAGACTCACCCCAGATGAGTCTGTTTGCCAAGTTTCCCCACCATAAGCACTTAGTTCTTTACAATAAGATGCCGAGGGGCATCTTACATGAATATTCCTCACATATCCCTGGAATTGTCCATTTCACCAAGGAAAAAACTCTGATTCCTTATTATGGAACATGGTTTTATACAGTAAATACCTGAGCACTTGGTATGTTTAGAGCCCCTGTGATATGATTGCTTCTACAGCAGGCCAACACTAGAAAATATGTACACATGGTCACACAAAACCACACACATTTGTTGTTTCTCTATCTTTATGTTTTATGTAGATATTTATGCTCATTGCCCTATGAATTCCTCTCAACATTTGCAAGTCAGATCAAAGTCTTTCCATTGTTACACATTTACAAATACCCACTGAAACCAGGAGGAAATTAATTTCATTATCTTCTCCCTCCCTCTTGTTCTCCCTTCTTGCTCTCTCTTTCTCTATGTACATATGAGTAAAATATGTATGCATGTATGTATGTGTGTATGTATGTATGTATGTATTTATGTATGTATAAAATCATTTGCTCAATATTAACATTCCTTGTTTATCACTTCCACTTCTCGGGCATTATACAGACATTAGGTGCACCACTGTTCCCACCTTTGTATGGTTCCTCCTTTGTCATGCTGTCCTTCACCTTCAACAGTGTGCCTGCTACTTCACTACCCACCTCCCCAGAAATGCCTCACTTCCACCATTGACTTCCTCTGATACTGTCACCTGTCCTGAGGAGGGTACAAACAAGGATGATGGGAGAAGGAGAAGTATAGGTATGTGTCTGTGCTGTAGACTAAAGCTGGGGAATTGGTGACCTTCAATCACACTGGTCCCTATGTTAAATGAGTGCATGCTTCTTTGCCGTCCATTCATTTTTCTCTATTCTCTTGAATTTTCTACATCAAGCGCTCTTCTTAAACACGCCGGCACACAGAAATCTTTCATAACATCCAGCTGAGTCAGTTGGACACAAAACTCAAAAAAGAACAGGAGCTGGCAACTCCAGGCTGTAGTATCAGGGGACCAGTAGATGGAGCTCAGAGGTTCAGTTCAACACATATTTATTCTAGATCATTCCCCCTTTTTATATCTACTTCTACCATCTGGTTTTCTCTTTTCAAGCTCTTAAAAAAGAATCTGTTGTCATTCACGGTTTCCAGTATTGCTGTAGACACAAATGGTGGGAAACACATTCTTCTTGCATTCTTTCCCAAGATTCCAGTTCCACAACAGCAAACACAATGCCGAGCCTCTGAGATTCTGTGATTACGGCACCATGGAAACGATGCCACCGTGTAACCTAGCAGGGGGGTTGTGTGCTTTCCCACACTTAGAAGGCACACTGTCTTGGAATCTTCTTCAATCCCTATGTCTTAAATCTCCGGCATTCACCTCTTCCTCAAGTAGAAATCGTTCATTCATTTTATCTTTCCCAGGTCACTTGCTTTTGTCAGTATGCAATCCTATGGAAGTATGATTGGGTTATTGGCAGCATTCTTGGCAGCCTGAATGAAATAAAAACCAGATGACTGCCTAAAGTAAATGACCATAAATCTTCTACCTTGGGAGCCTGGGACACAGTTTCCAGAGGCAGGGGGGTGACTGGAATGTAAGAAAAGCCTCCTACGACTAAGTCTATGTAGCAAAAGTAAAGGGAAGTGCTCTGGCATCTCTGCTTCCGTTAATGCTCAAAGCCCCTCAGTCAAGAGCAGAGAAATGACTAGGCCTGCTCTGCCCTTGGAAACCACCCTGCCAAAGAGACTGCAATTTAATTCAACTTGTGGCAAATGAGACCTAAACTCAAAAAGCATCTCATCTGGCAAGGAGAATGCATCCCATGCCCTTTGGCAGCAACTCCAGTGCCTTCCAGAGGACCCATGCCCTTTGGCAGCAACTCCAGTGCCTTCCAGAGGAAGTTCTTGTTCTCTACAGTAGATGTTAGAGTTATCTTGGGTTTTAAACTGTGCCACCGTGTCCAGAAATGATGCATGGTTCAGGCCTTGGCTCAGCCTTTTGAGAGTCTATGGGTCTGGATGAGTATTGGATGTGTGCTGTTGACTCTGTGTCCTTTAACTGAAGGTCATGGGCTCTTTCTCTCTAGGTGCATCATTTTCATTCTGAAATTGAAAGAGTGAATTTTTTTTTTCTTGAATGGTACTTAGTTAAAGAACTAAGTACTTGATAAATAGAAAGTATACCCCACCATTGCTTGGTGTTACTCTAGACACCCAGGGAAGGGTTTTCTTCTATTTATTTGTTTAGTTCTAGCAGAATTAGATTTTGCAGTAGAGGAGAGTAACTGCTAAAAATGTTAGTTTAACACTCCAGTGTCACAGTACACACCAATCTATTTTTGCGACTGTTACCTGTCCATTGGGATAATTTCTCACAGTTTACAGTGGAGTGCTGTTCTCAGGACTGTGCCCACACATATTCCTGAGTGAGCTGGAGCTGTGACTTCCCTCTTATATAGAGTGCTTGTCTGCCATTGTTAAAAGGGTAATCTGGACCTTATAGAATTCTTGAGGAAGAAATGCATAAGACTGTAACAATGGTTTCTTCCTTGAGATATTGAGAATTTTACCTGCAAAACCATCTGGCTTAGTATTTTCACATATATATAAATATATATATATACATATATGTGATTTATTATATTATATTTTATTATATTATATATCATTTATTGTCACATTTTAGTTCTATTCATACCATCTTTTTAATTAAAAATATTTTACTAGTTTGCAAAAGGTTTATCTGATTGTTAAATTTTATCAGGAAGCTTACTTCTGAGGCAGGCAGGTCTATTTGTCAGAACTCCGGAGTCTGAGTTTGAGCTAGCCAAAGTCAGCCTCAGTTACAGAAGAAGACCTTTTCTCAAACACACACACACACACACACACACACACACACACACACACACACAAATCCTACTTTCAGTTTTTTCATCTTCCTTAGAATGCTTTGATTTTCTCTCTCATTAATTCCTGGCTGTGTTTTCACTGTAATGTTTTTTTTTTTGTTGTTTTGCTAAATATAGACTTTCATTTTTAATGTTTTCCCCACTTAAATTTGGCAGTTTACTAATTTTGAGGCTGTCTTCTCTTCTAATATAAGCATATATTTTAATATGCATTTTTATTGTTATTCAGTTTAAGTAACTTTATTTCTTTGTAATAAAATATTAAATGAAAAAGTAAGCTTGCGAGAATATGGATACAGTGTTAAAAAATAGCTTAGGTTATAAAGCATTTTAGTGACACTTCTATGCACAGTAAGCCCATATAAGAAGAAACCTGGGATATAGATAGTTGTATTAGTGGATGGATAGGGCAGGACACAAAACAAGAGAGGGTTAATGAAGAGATAGAATAACTTTCTTTTATGTGTTGTATTTATAAGTGTTTAGCATACTCTGATGAATAAGGTATTAAATAAAATAAGGAAAATTTTTCTAATATTGAGTGCTTACCACATACTAGCATTCATTACCTCCTCTCACGGGACCTCATAGGTAAGACTATTGTCTACTACTGAGATTTTAGTGCAGATCAAGTGCCTCAGTCAGTGAGTATTAACCAAGCTGCCTCAGGATTCCTGGGTGGGATTACTAGAAATGCAAATTGAAAACTTCTGATGATCAGGTCTTCAGTTCTGTGAGTGTGCTGGGTAGGTTTGTGTCAACTGGACACAAACTATAATCATCTGAGAGGAGGGAACACCAATTGATTAGTGATTGATGAGGTCCCAGTCCATTGTCAGTGGGGATACTCCTGGGTTCTATATGAAAGCAGGCTGACAAGGGGAGCAAGTCAATAAGCAGTACCCTTTTATGTCCTTTGCATGCGCTCCTGACTCTAGGTTCCTACCCTGTTTGACTTCTTATCTATCCTTAGATGATGAACAGTGTTATAGAAGTGTAAACCAAATAAGCCCTTCCCTCCCCAGCTTGCTTCTGGTCACAATGTCCCATCAGAGCACTCGGAACCTTGACTAAAACAGTGAGATAGAAAGTTTCTGTCTTGGGGATGTTTCAGAGGACTGTTCATCATTTCCAGAGAAGTGCTCCTGGAAAGGCACATGAGCCTCTCTCCTGCTATTACTGAAGATCTCCCGATAGCTAGCCTCTTCCTCAACTGCTCAAAATTATTACTATTGCTGCTTCCTAGACCTAGGTTCAAATACCAGCTCTATATACAAGCTCATAACCTGGGAAACTACCCTCTTCCACACCCAATAGATTTCTAGAAGAAATCTAGAACTGCTCTTGGGGTTCTAAGTCTCATTAATAAAATAATTTAAGAATGGATTTAACTGGAGGTTCAAGGACAATTTGATTTTATTTATTAAAAGAAAACCTCTGCGGGTCGGGTGAGCTGTGACTCTTAGCAGCTACCCTAATAAGGACAATAGAGGAGAAAGAAATAACTCATAGTGCCAGATACATTACAGACAAGCAGACACATGGTGGGGGCAGGAGTTGGGGAGGAAGAGCTTCAGAGAAAGAGTCAGGAAACCCTAAAAGTCAGAAAATGCATGTTTAGGTTCTGGCTAGCCTCAGAAAGAGGCAGAAAAATGGAAAAGTTGTACCTTTATAACTCCAGAAGCTCCAGAAAGGCAGGCAGACCCAGCTGAACCTCATGGTGGCTTCTAGAACTGCAGTGAAGAATAGGAAATCTTGGGGGAAGGGCTCATGGTATAGCATTAAAGGGACAGTTATTCTGCTGGCCCATTTCTTTAGGATGACTTAAAGTGAAATCTCCTTTCTAGGATGGACCCTTGGCTCAGTGATTGACGTGGCTCAACTGAAATGTTAGGTCTCTAACCAGGCCAGAGATTCTATTCTCTTTACCTGAGTTTATTCTTAATGGGCCTTTATTGTAATTTAAACACACTCCGTATATAAACAAAATCACAAGATTATGAATATTAAATAAAGCAAGACCTTCTAGAAATATCAGAGAAGCTATTTTTATGAAGTCTCACCAGCATGGCTGCATGAACAATATCTAAACAAAGACAACAGAACATGGAAAGGGGAAATCTTAAAGGGCCCTTGACCCTAGACAAGGAAATACAGGCAAATAAAGAAGAGCAGAGGTAAAAGTCTTCCTCCAGAGAAGACCACAGCAATCCAATACCAGATGCTCAGCCCTAAAACCACAGAACAGGTGATAGTTATGTAGTCAGGAAAATATTTATAACTATCTACATATCTATACATATATGTATAGATATATAGACAGACAGACAGACAGACAGACAGACAGACAGACAGACAGATAGATAGATAGATAGATGATAGATACATAAATACATAGATACATAGATAGCATGGGAAAAACTGGAGGTAGAAAGGGGAAGGCAAAACAATGTAAGTATATTTTAACTTCAAAAAGTTTTTAAATTTTTAAGAAAAAAAGGAAGATCTTGACCCTACTGAGCACTGAGGAGAGTGGGCTGTGGCTCTGTGACTGAGAGAGAAGAGTCAGACTTGCCAACTGTGATGTAAGCATGTGGATTATGAAAGACACAAGCTCTGATAATTTCCAGAGATGGACAGAAAAAGAATTGGTAAGAGAGGTACCCAGATCAGAGGCCTGACTCTTCTGTCCTCTCTTCTCACTTCATTTCCACATGTGAAGTGAACACACAGGAGGCTCCTCTGCTAGCCCTCCATTATTTACCCAGAGTATTTGTATTCACTGACACAAGTAGCCGATATAAATCCATGTCTTCCACCCCCATCCCCAATGCTTCTGAGCTAGAAATACAACAGGGACCCTTTAAAGCACTGGAGCTTAAAAACCGAGATGGATCACTTCCCCAGTCATTTCCCTTCACATATCTGGGACTTCTTGGGATTTCTTGACAGTGCACGGCTAATGACTTTTGATACCAATCGATGCAAAGCTAATTAATTTACTTCACAATTTTCATGTACTCAGACTGCCCAAGGGTTCAGACGATTTGTTGTTGTTTGTTGTCGTCTCTCGCCTTTCAGGAGCCTCCTCCTTGTCTGTCCTTTAGAAAAGGACTAATTAGCTCCTGATGACTTGATCTGTTGATGGAATTTGGACTGTGGCTCCTGGTGATGGTATTGCTTCCTCTTTTCAACAGTGGGACCTTCGGGATGGTTAGAAAAAATCATGTGTATGCTAGTGCTTGTATATGTCTGTGGATGTTTCTCTGTGTCTCATCCACACATTTTGATACATGATAGAATGGGATGAAAAGAAAAACTGGTCCACAAAAATTATTCTCAACTTAGATGCCATACATTCTATACTGCCCAGTTTAAAATAAGAAGCAAGGCTGGAGAGATGGCTCAGCCTTCAAAATGGAGGAATGCTTTTGCAGAGGACCCAAGTTTGATTCCAAGCACCCAGTTAGAGATTCACAGCAGCTTATAGCTGCAGAAGATCTGACCCCCTCTTCTGGATTACATAGGCAACTATACTCACATGCACATATGCCTACACAGAAGCAAATGCATATACATAATTAAAAATAAAAATTAATAAAATAATAAGCTGCCATGATGGCATTAGTCAAATTATACTAAGCCTTTCTTTGTTTTTTTTTTATTTATCTTTATACTTAGGATTTTCTTTGATTTATACTTGGAAGGATTTGAGGATTATTTCGTAGACCAAAGTTTACATTTAGTTTTACAATAGCATAAGTGAAATACAGCATTCATAGGGTATATATAATACAGCTGAGCAGCAGGCAGGAGACTCATTGGCTAGGATGGATTCAATATTAGCTCTGAAGCAAATAGGGAAGAGTGTGAGGTACACATGTTAGTTGGGTCTCAAGATCCCCAACTGTAAAATGAGATCATGATATTCTATGTTAAGCATAATTGCTCGAACAACAGGTTGGTGTTGTTGTGCACTTATTATCACAGTCCCAAGCCAGAACAGCAGCAGCACAAGTGCACAAGTGTGCTAGCCACCATGAGATCAACAGTGACACTCATCCATTGCAGGTGTGAACAGAAAGTGGCACAAGGCCACAGCAGGTGACCCAACAGCTGGATTCCTAGGGATTTAACCAAAGGAACCACAAACTTAAGTTTGCAAAAACCTACAGCAGTTTTGTGCATGTGTGCCAAACTTGGAAAGAAACAAGATATCCTGAGGAGATGAGTGGAAAAATAAGCTTTGATCTACCTAAATAATAGGATATTATTTAAGACTCATAAGAAATGAAATATTAATCCATGAAAGAACATAGGGGAAACTTAAATGCATATTTTCTTTTGTTTCTTGTGTGTGTGTGTGTGTGTATGTGTGTGTGTGTGTGCATTCCTGAGTACATATGCATGTATGATGTGCATGGGGACAGAAGCCAGAGGACACAAGCCTCCTGTGTCACCCTCAGGAATATTATCCCCCTTCATTGAATCAAGGTTTCCTTTTTGGCTTTATGCTTACAGATTGGACTAGTGGGACCAGACTATCTAGCCAGTAAGCCCTAGGATCTTTCTGTCTCCATTCCCTAGCACTAGAATTGGAGGTTCAAAAAACCAAACACAGCTTTACATATATATATAAAGAGTCTCTGAGGAAGATGGAACTGATGTCCCTTTGCTTGCAAGGTAAGCGCTTTATAATATAAGCTATCTCCATGCCCCAAATGTTATCTAACAAGGCAACATGCTACGTGATTTTAATGATAACTGGATAGAAAAGGCAAACTTTGCAGAGAATTCAGTAAGATCAATGCTTACTAGGGTGTTGGGGGAGGAAAGGATTAATACACAGCACAGAATTTTAAGGGCAGTGAAATTGCTTGGTATGCTACTATTGTGTTAGAAATATGTCATTTGTACAGATCTAAAAAATATACACCACAAAGAGCGGACCCTATTACCAAGTCTGGGCCCTGCCTGATAATAGTGTATCTATGTGGATTCATGAACTGTGTCACTTGTCCCACTCTGTGGGGAATGCTAATGATAGCCTGGGTACACAGGGTTTATATGAAGTACTTTGTTACCTTCCCAATTTTTCCATGAACCTGTAACTTTTCTTTTAAAAGAACCAGTTTTACGTGAGCTAAATTCATGCGGAATGTGTGGTATTTCTCAGTACCTAAGTGTGTTGTGAGTGCTTGCCCAGTTATTGATGATCCTGTTTCTCTTTGGTAGTCCATTCCCTTGTTCTGTTCTCTACCGAAAAACCAAAGCAACAAAGGAGAGTTTACAACCAGCCTACGTGAAAGATCTCCAGCTTTGTTTATTTAAGAAAAGGGAATGCGACTAGCCGGAGGGCCATATGTTGGCAACCAGGACTCTCCCTGCGTTACATGATTCTATATGATTTTCAAATGCTGTCCAGTGTAACAGTTTTGTAATTAAAACACTTAAAAACAACCAACCTCAGTTTACAGGGTGAATCTTAACTCTGACTATGTAGAGACTCCTGTATTGTGTTTTATTTTTTTTTTATTTTAGATATTTTCTTTATTTACATGCGAATTTCTCCATTCCCAGTTTCCCCTCCAAAAAACAAAAAAACAAACAAAAACAAACCCCTGTTGCCTCCCCCCTCCCCATGCCTGCCACCCCGTGATCTCCCACTTTCTGGCCCTGGAATTCCCCTACACTGGAGCACAGTGTATTGTGTTTTAAAACAAGAGGTGTAAATGGGAGCTGTGTTGACAGGCATGTGTGCCTGCTCTTTGTGTCTTAATTGGAAAAGTCCCAGTGATTTGTTTTTGAAAGTGATGACTGATTTTCATACTATTAGAAGCTAAAAGAGCCTTAGTGTTGAAGTGCAAAAACACTAACAAAATAATGGTCTTGGCACCATTGGTTCAAGACAAACTGATGAGAACAGCAGTTCCAAGAGTGCCATCTTTACCATTTTTGGTAAGACACTATTGTCCATTGAGAACACTAACTAATGTGTGATTTGGTGTGGAAGGGGCTTCCCTGCAGTAGAGACACTGAGAATAAAGCTAAGCATTTCTCAGATTGTATCAAATAATACTTGAAGTTGGCTTGAAGTTGGCTAGACCCAGGCTCAAACTCCAGATCTCCCATCCATTAGCTGTTTAAAGTCAGCAAAGTTGATAGGTCCCTCAGACCTGCTTTTTTGACTTTTTTTTTAAAAAAAACTTCTATGTATACAAGAATTCCTGTGTGAAGATATGTGTCTACATGAGTGCAACCCCTTAGAGGCCAAAAGAGGCCATCTGATCCTCTAGAGCTGGAGTTACAGCTGGTAGGGTGCCAACCACCAGTGCTGGGAACTGAAAACTGGGCCCTGTGGAGGAGCAGCAAGTATTCCTGGTCCCTGACCCATCTTTCAAGATGTCAGAGGCTTGGTTTTTTTTGTTCATAAAATGGGATTAAAATAAGCCCCTCATATATAAAAGTTGTAAAGATAAGGTATGATAACCCATGTGAAATTCCAAACACAGTTCTGACCCACAGGAGTGCCCTGTTTATACGGCTAGTCTTAATGCTTTTCTATTGAGGACTGCTTTTTAACTGACATTTAGCTAGTAGCTAATGAGCTGTGGAAGCTTGACTTAATGAATAATTAATGAGTTGAGTGAGTTTTGTGCTATGAGAATCTCTGTAGCCTCTCCTATTGCTTGTGTGAGAACTTTGAACAGCTCACTGATTGCACTCAGTCAGAACTACCAAGACCACAAAGAACCATTTATCACAACTTCCTTATCCATGCCCTAATCCCAAATGAAGGAGAGCCTGCCTTTGAAATCGGGCTCTATTCTGAAGCCACTAGTAAACAAGACCAGGAGACTTAGAAGAGGCACTGGAGTGAAGCAGTCTTTGTTCAGGAATGGCACCTCCAGTAGGCTAAGAGATCTGGTCAGACAGTGCGTTTTCCCTCCCCACCTGCCCTGCTATCCTCTGGAGGTCATGCCTGCAAGGTGCCTGTTCTCAATCATTCATGAGCCTTCCAGTCCTTGTTCCTCATGTCAGTGACTCCTGTGGTGGCCAGGTTTTCTGTCCCTACGTTTGTTGCTGAGGAAACCTGAGCTTGCACTGTCTCATTGACTTTAGTGGCTTACCATTTCCCCGTTTCCCTCTATGTGATGAGCCCACCTCCACTGCAGCCCTGTAACTTAAGAGACAAATCGGATCACATGCTTTTTGGAGGCCTTAGGTCTTTCAGAGTCTTGCAGAATCTAGGTTTCCTTTTAACAATACAATGCCAGAAAACAGTGTAGCATTCCATTGCCTTAACAAAAAGTACCCAAAGCCATTGGCCCTCCAGAATATTTATGCATCTGCAAATTATGAATTAATGGTGACATTGATGAAGAGGCTGAGTTGCCAATTCAAATCTGCTAAGGAATTCTGCAGATTAAAACATCCATCCCCTGATAATGGAAGATGACAGTTGCCTCCCACTTAGGTGTAAAATACAGCATCTTTGCTTTTGTAATTTACAAGGAAATAATGAATGCTTTGTGTTAAGTCCATCCCCTTCTGGGGAACAGGCATTTGCCCTTCAAATTTTTATTGAATTAACTACTAGCTGGCAGGGGATGTCATGTTATCCTTTAGCCCAAAGAGATTTTCTTAAAACATAAGTTTAATTATATATGAACAGAAAACTAGTGAGAACCAATGTGTGTTTGCATGCTTCTGTGCATGGGTGTACAGTTGTGAATATTTGTGTGTATTTGTATATGTATACCTGTGTGTATATATATATATATATATATATATATATATATATATATATATATATTACACTTACACATATACAGACTGCACAAATACTTGTGTGTTTTCTTTTCACCATGGTGAAAACTCACTTGTACAACTGGAGTTTTTACTCAGCAAACCATCTTGCCAACCCTGTATTTTTGTAAAAACACTGTTTTGTTCAAAGTGGATTAAGCTTCTTTCTTCACTGTAGAAATAGCATGCATTTCATTCCATGACTTACTCATTCACTGTGGGATCATTTCAGAGTCTTTTCTTTTTGCCAATTTGTCCCATCATTGTTTGTGGAGGCAGAGTCTTTCTTTATGTCTCCAGCTACTCTCAAACATATAATCCTCCTGGCTCAGCCTCCTCCAAGCTGGAATTATAGGTATGTACCTATCATTAATACCTATATAATACCTATATAGATTGGCTTCAGAATAATGCCCCTTCATTTTGAAAATGATGGAGTCTTTCTAGTAGAGAAAGGTTCTATCATCCTCTCGACTGGAAACCAACTAGCTCCTTCCTGGCACGTTTGTCTCTTACCCTGCTCTTTCACACAGGCTTTCAGTACCTGCTGGCTTGCTTGGTGAATGGATTACTAGTTGGCCTTTCTCTTCTCCACGTTTTTCTGTACTTTCATAGCTAATAGACAGTTTATAGGCCAACAATCCCATGATAAGTCTCTAATTTCACCCCAGGAAAAGTGTCTCTCCAGCCACTTGTGTGTTCCCTGCACAATTATTTCATCCTCTTTTTGTGTATTTAATAACAGGAGAGTCTTATTTATGAAGAAGCAACCATCCATGTTAGCTTGAGGATAATTTGCCTACCCAGAAACTTGAAGGTAACTGTTTATAGGACAGCTTGAGGTCACTATCCTAGATAGAATCCATGTGATAACAGGATTTATTTCATTTCAGATCAAGTGATATTTGAATGAGCAGAAATACAAAGTCAAAAGAGAATTGCAGATATGACTAAATGCTCAGGATAAATAATAAGCAAGACTATCCTGTACCTTCTCTCTTTTGTATTTTATTATCACTAGGCATGGAAGGGATTTTCTTCTATTTTTATTTTATTGCTTTGTTCTTTTGAGGTTTTTTTTTTGTTTTTTGTTTGTTTGTTTGTTTTGGTTTTTTTTTTTGGTTTTGTATTTTTTTTTTTCAAAACAAGGTTTTTCTGTGTAGCCTTGGCTGTCCTGAAATTCACTCTGTAGACCAGGCTGGCCTCAGACTCAGAAATCTGCCTGCCTCTGCCTCCCAAGTGCTGGGATTAAAGGCGTGTGCCACCACTGCCTTGCTAGGGATTTTCTTCTAAATGTTGCTGCCCTTGCAGAACTGTTGAGCCGTATCTTCATGGCAGCACCCTGACTAGGCACCGTAGCCTGCAGGTTACATGGAGTCACCACTGGATCACACTAAGCCTACGAACAGTTGCCTTTCTCTTTGATCCCCTAGCATTGTTAAGACATCCTCAAACATCAGTATTTTGGATATTCTATAAGGAAATGTACTGTCTTAACACAAATCAATCATTATTGTCTTTGTAGTTTTAAAAACAATTTTGTTGTTTCAACATTATTTAAAACGAAAAGGTTTCAGTATTACTGAAGTTGTTTAAAAAAAATCTAGAAACCTATCAAAAGTTTAACAGTCTATTTATCTTCTTGGCAACCCTCCATAAATATAAATATGTTAAAGTACAACTGAGGAGAGGATTCTGGGAAAATAACTGACAGGGAAGAAAGAGAATTCTGAGTCCTTCCATAGAGAGCAATCACACTGACAGATGCTGTGTGGTATAACTGTGTAGGATGAGGGCTCACATCTCAGTGGAAGATTCAGGCCATACATTCCATGTTAGTTTGGAAGAACTTTGGCCCTCGGCATAGCAGAAACCATTCATTCTTCCCATCTCTACTTTTTTCTCCTATAGCTACTTGCCATATTGCTTTCTGATTTTTTTTTCAGTTCAGTTCATTATCAATTTTAAAAAATGTTACAGTTTTCTGTCATTTGATTTCCCTTTGTATCTTATAGTTTTATTAAATTCACCAGTCAGTTCTAACACCTGTTTGACTTTATCTTTAGTTCCTGTTATCTAGAATCAGAACTAATTTTATCAGCCGGGTAATGGTGGTAAACACCTTTAATCCCAGCACTTGGGAGGCAGAGGCAGGCAGATTTCTGAGTTTAAGGCCAGCATGGTCTACCAAGTGAGTTCCAGGACAGCTGGGGCTACACAGAGAAACCCCATCTCAAAAAACCAAAACAAAAAAACAAAAAACAAAAACAAACAAACAAACAAACAAAACCAAAAACCTAATTTTATCTCCTCATTTCTAGTCTGAAAATCCTTCAATTCTCTCTCCTGAATATTAGCTATGGCTACAATTTATACTGTGTTGAGCAAGAATGGTAGAAGTAGACACTCCTGTCATGTTTCAGAGCCTGGAGGAAATGTTTTCAGTGTTTCCTGTATGATGTGATTTCAGCTATGTGTTTGTGATATGCACTTTATTGTGTTAGGACACACTGTTGAAAACTATTATTATTAAATAATGACAGTGTCTGACATTTGTGTCCAAACTAGTTGAAAGACTGGAGATAGCTACCAGAATTTAGACTACCCACCCACACCCAACTTGCCCCAGTGTAATCTCATGAGGATATCACTACTCTTAGAAGAATATTTTTTTATTAAAAAGATAATTCTGAATTCAAGATTTCAACATGAAATCTCTTATTTTTTAATTGTTGGTAATGAACTCAATTTATTTTTAATGCATTATAAAGGTCTAGTTAATCCCAGATCTCTTCTGCTAAATGAGATATTTGTCATTAATTTATTATAAAGTTATATTTTTGGCTTGGGAAATGGCTCTATTGGGAAAATTCTTGCTATGAAAGCAAAGAAGACTTGAGTTCAGATTTCCAACACCCATACAAATAAACAACAATGAGAAAGTCACTAGCTGAAGAGCTCAGTGGGTAAAGATGCTTGTAGGCAAGACCAATGGCCTGAGTGTGATCCCCAGATCATAATTGGTACAAAGAGAAAACTAGGTCCCATAAGTAGTCTTCTGACTTTTATGTATGGACCATAGCACACACATGAGTGTAGTATGTATACACACAAACACACACATACTTTTTAAAAGTTAAAAAAACACAATGTAATGAAATAAATGAATAAGCCAGGCACATCAGTGCATACCTATAATCCCAATGCTGGTAAGACCAGACAATTTCTGAGACTTTTACGCTGGCTACTGTAGCTGAATTAGAAAATTCCAGATTCACTGACAGACCCTAAAAATGAAGGTGATAATGATTGTGGAAAACACCTAACACAGAAAAGCTACGCACATGGGGGTGCAAGTTTATGTACACCCAAGCATAAACAGAAACATGTACACATACAAATAAAGATAATAACTTTGGAAGTTATAGTTTTGGCTCTCAAGAAGGGAATTTAAGGGGAAAATATCTGCAAGATGGGGCAAGTATTTGTCTTCAAGAGAAAGGTGGAAGTGAGAGCCTGCCCTTGGTGATTACCTGAACTGAAGAAAAAGAAATCCCAAGGGTGATTGATAGCTCTGCCCTCTGGTAACTCTGCCTGTGGCCTGATAGCCCCATCTTCCATAGGCTGGGTATTGAAAAGAAAGCTTTAAACTAAAAGAGAGAGGTGATCTGAAGTGGTAAAGCACCAGGCTGTAATGAGTGAAATCATTTTCCTTAGAGATTCAGTGAGGACTACTCCCCATGGGGCTTTGTCACTTCAAGCCTTTAACACAGGCCTGGTAGATGTGTAGAAGACTTTGGGCTAGAAAGGACAAGATGTCCTGACAGAGTCTCACCCCCATCCCCTTTCATGTCTAATGTCAATGAACTTCTGACTCCTGCCATAGAAACAGACCTTAAAGGCCAGAGCTTGACCTTTTAGAAGGGTTTCTAGAGAACAGAGGTAGGTGGTACAGGACTGAATTGGTAGGGATCTAGTGCCTTATTGGGTATAATTTTTGTTTTATTTTGTTTTAAGACAGAGTCTCAGTACTTAATCTTGACTGGCCTGGAACTAGATGTGTAGTCCAGGGTAGCCTCAAAGGCACAGAGATATAGCGACCTCTGCCTCCTGAGTTCTGGGATTTAAGGTCCAGGTTCATGTTTCCATGTCAACCACAGTATACTGTTTTTTAAAGGGTAGATGCTGAATACTTAGAGATGACTTGAGTCCTTCTCCTCAGGAGGATTACAAATATTTGGCCATGCTCTCTACAATATTGAAATAACTCTCATATAACACTGAAATTATGAGAAAGATACAATATAGAGCAGTAGCTTTCTTTTTCTTTCTTTTTTTCTTTCTTTCTTTCTTCTCTTTCTTTTCCTCTTCCTTTTTCCTTTTCTTTTCATTTCTTTTTTCCTAGTTATAAGTTACCCAAATCACAACTATATAAGGAAATTTAGTCAAGGTAGTTTAGATTTGGTTGAAGCATGGAGAGTGGGCTGGATGGAGATCTGACAACTTTTGTCTTCTACCCCTGCCTTTGTATAAACACCTTCATCAAAACTAGGCCTCTACAAAAGATACACAGGAAAACCCGAGGGTAAATGTGTACAAAGAATTTTTATACCTTGAAACAATCTATAAAGAACATTACTATTTTATAGCTATTTTATATACTATTTTGTAAAGAGTATCTCTATTTTATAGCTTAGGAAACCATAACATGGAAGGGGTTACACAATTCAATTAAATGCCTTATGCTGCTGTGCATTTAGGAGTTAGAATACAAATTCAGAGCAAGGATTAGTGTCTCATGCAGAGGAGAAAACTGAAGAAATCATAGCCCACTAGGAGCTGAGACAGATCCTGGGATCTCCTAGAAATTTGAGTCTTGCATTCATTCTCTGACAGTACAAGGATGAGGGAAACAGATATTTAATTATAGGTAGGTAGTGAAACTGAAGTCAGGGAGCCTAAGCAGAATGCAAGATGGCTTTGGAATTCACAGGAGATCCCACTGTTTACAGACACCACAGGCCACAGTCATGGCCTCTAAGATTCATTCTCTTGCCCAATGTGATAGTTTGAATGGGAATGGCTCCCATATGCTTATAAATGTGAGTGCTTTGCTCCTAGTTTGTAGACTGTTTAGGAAGAATTTGTGACCTTGCTTGAGTCAATGTGGCTTTGTAGGAAGAGTTATGGAGATAGACATTGATGTTTCAAAAATCCATGCCAGCCCCCAGTGTCCCTCTCTCTGCCTGCTGATTGCAAATCACAACATAAAGCTCCTAGCTACTGCTGATATTTATAAACTAATACTCAAAAAACTGCAAGAAAGATCCCCCCCCGAAAAAGTGCTTAAAACAACAAGAGTTGTCTTGGTCATTGTGTTTCCTCATAGCAATAAACAATAACTAAGACACCTACAGTACTACAAGGTCTTGGATAGAAAACAAAATGGAGAAGCTAGAACTATGGCTGTGCATCAAGAGAGGAAGTCAGTTCTCTTAAGATAAAGTAAATCAACTATTCCAATCCATACTCCATGAGACATTTGTAAGAGATGTCCTGACCACATGTATTAGTTCTAGGGATGGTAACTTAAAGTTAATCAGATTTCTGTGCTCTGGTACCACTCAGCCATATTTTAAATAGAATAACATGCCCCGAGAATTGCCTGGAGATGCCTTTATCGGAGGAAGTGGCTGCGCATTTGGAAACACCTCTTTTCTCATAAAAAAAACTTACTTCATGTTCTCCAAGCATTAGTATTGCTCAAAATTTGCTTGCAAAAATGATTACATAAGCATCTACTGCATTAAGGATTAGAAATAGCCTCAGGACAAGGAAAAACTTACTATGTGGGGAAAGAACATGTCTTAATTATGAGCCTGGGCCATTCCAGTCTTTGTAGGAATCTCATTTACTCATTGCTCAGACCTGGTTTTGCTATACACATACACACACACACACACACACACACACACACACACACACACACACACCACACGCAAACCTGCCCTGTACATACTCTACTTTCGTATCTGCATTTCTCTTGATAGGCCGCTTCCTGCTGAGCCCCTGTGTAACACTTATGGCAATGGCAGAAGTTATTTCTCCCTAGTAGGAAGTAGCTGCACGTGTTAACAGCCTGGCCTCAATTACTCAAAAATTTGGATTCAGCTGACAGCCCAAAGCAGCAGGTCCTTGAGCCCATTCATTCCATAATAATCTGATTTCAAATGACAGTCCTAAAAAGGGAGCGAGCCACATTCACACACAGGAAAACCTGAGGGCCAAGTCATCCGGCATTGGCACAGGTCAGCTGGAAGAAAGAAAGAATGCTGAGTGGGTTCATTGGGTGCTATGGCATCCAACATCCTTGCCAGCCAGCTGCCATCCACCTACTAGGTCTCTGACTGAATCAGCTGAAATAGTACAAATGTTTTGGAAGCACCAAGCTTTCAAAAGACTTTGTGTGGTTCAACTCTTCCTTGAGCAGTAGATACAATGGATGTGAAGACCCAGTCTAACAGTATGGGGCACTGCAGAGGAATCAGCCTATGAAACCTGGAGAATTCTGCAGAATAGCTACTCATTGCCCAGTGCCTTGCAAGAACCCTTCACTTCCCTGCTAAGAATGAGCAGGTCCTTCTAATCTTTTAAGTCTTGATCCGAAAGTCTTACCTCCTTCATAAACTTAGGGAAGACTGTCTTGAGTACGGCAGCAAGATATTTGACTTGAGTGATAGGGAGCCAGACACAGTAGCTAAGAGTTTGGTGCTAATGAAGATAGTGTTTGTTGGGGTGTTTGCTACCTATGTTCCCCAGGGGGATTTCTGTATGCCTACCATACTCTCAATCTTTCAAGGCTCCTCTTTCTTCACTGCTGTTTCTTAAGTGAATCTACCACATGGCTAAATTTAATCATCCAATATCTGATCCAATAAAGCCCTGGAGTTTCTTCATATAATGACAAAGAACTAATCAGTGTAATGAGCCAATGATCTTTAGATAAGTAAGTGCTTGTTTCTAGTGCAGAAGGAAGAGGCTTTTCATAGAAAGCAATGATACTTGGGGGGTGGGAGGTAAATCTCATCCCAGCAGAGGAATTTTGAGCTAGTCTAGGAGAAAGACACATCAAAAGTGATTTATTCAAGCCTCAAGGTCTGTTATCTGTTGACTTTTGGTAGGTTGAAATTCAATCCTTTGTGTATGGAAACTCACAGCTCCACCCATAGAAATTGACTTGCTCATGTCAGTCCAGGGTAATAGCCACAAAAATGTTTAAAATCCTTCTAGCTTCAGCACAACACTTCTTCCCCCCTTTGTCACTGCAATTACAGAAGGAATGATCCACACAAATACTCATCATGTAGCCAAATGAAGAGTAGGAAGGAGAGCTTTGTGTGTGCACACAATTGCCTCTGCATAGATAGAGGGAAAGACTAGAAACCTCCACTGATGAGCAAAGAAATGCTATTTGCACTTTTTGTCTGCACCTAAAAAAGATTTTAGGTTTTGTTTAAAATCTGAAGCCTTACCAAGAACCTAAAAGCTTACTCCATTAAAAGAACAGAGTAGAAAATCTATGATAATGACTATTTGAGCCCATGCAGATGAGAGTCAGAGGGCTTTGATCCATGTAATCAATGTGTTGAGAGGAGATTGTAACTCTTAGGGAAATACTGACTTTGTAGAGGCAGACAGTAAGAGGACTTACACAGCAGTCTGTGTGCATGGGTGGTATCTATTTGTATGCATGTAAAGGTGAGTTGATCAGCTTCAGCTTGAGAAAATGGCACAAGGTATGAGTAGTTTTAAAAGACTTGGGAATCTGTTGAGAAAACCCAGTCCTTGATTTCCAATGATTCACTTTTGATTAAAATTTGCAGTCAGGTAGAGATTTAGATAGGTATGTCTCCAGATTTCTACATAGTAAAAGTAAATTTTATTCACCTGATGTAACTGTCCTCTCCAAAGCTTATTGCCTCCATCTGGTAACCTAGGCGTGGGAATCTTCTAGCCTCTGTACCACCTAGTCTAGACCTAGAATGTTTTCAGCCTCTGAGACTAGCTACTGAATAAGATCACCCCTTCCTAGTTCTATGTAATTATTCCACTAAAACTCCCTCCTCCTTTGTCCTGCTCCCTTTTGAGTCACCTCTCTATGCACTCTGTTCTTTTGAAAGTTCGGCATATCCTATTCTCTCAAATCTTTCTCTGACTCATCACTTTGTCTGCCACTCAATTAGCCATCACCTTCAAACATGGGTGTTTCTTTCTACAAACTAACTTTACCTTCATTGTTTGTGACTAAAGATGCATACTAAGGGCATGTCTGTATTCCAGCCAGAGGGATTAAAAGTGTGTGCTAAGGCTGAGCCATACGACATCTAGAAACAGGTTTTCCCAGTAAACAAAACAATTTCACAGTTTACCATGTGATCAAATATCCTGCAACAGTACATGGACAGATCTTTCTAGATATTTGTATTTACTTCCCTGTTACAGACAGAATGCGTATGTTCCCCTAAATGAGTTGAAAATGTTGAAATCTGGTCCCAGTCATGAATCTCATTATAACAGAACCTCCCAAATTTGACTTGTACCCTAAGAAGAGGCAGGGAAGCTAGCTTCCTCTCTGTCCTCTGAAGGCATAGTGAGCATAAATAAATCAAAACTCCACTCTATAATCTCCAGCACGTAGGCAGGCCCTTAACAGAATAGAACAATGCTACCACACTGATCAGACCTCCTGCTAGTGTTTAATACACATATTTTGCCTGGCACAGAGCAGTTTTACTCCTATGCATTATCATTTAACTGCATAGGACATCTGAGGTGCTATGGTGGATTATTTTGTGATGTAAATGCTAACAATTAACAGAAATCACCAAAAGAAAGTGGACAAACTGGGCCAGCATTTTGGAACTTCCTGAGTTCTCAGGTAATCTATATGGCCATTCTAGTCACAAAAATACTGCCATTTCCACCTGTTTTTGTGTGTGTGAGACTAGCACTTCATGAGGTACTGTATTGATTTCTGGCTGAAGTTTAGCTCGGGGTCTGGTAATTTTAAGTTCCCTGGCATTCCTTGTACTTTTCATAAGAAAGTACTATACAGTGAACTCTTAATAAAACAAAATTATTATTTCATAGTCCTGAAGACTAGAAATCTGAAATTAGGAGGTTAGTAGTGCCAAGTTCCCTCTGTCAGCATGAGGAGAGCTTATCCTTTCCCCCGGCTCCTGGTAGTTGCTAGAAACGGCATCCTTTCCCGTTGGTTTCTGATGGTGGCCAATAATGTCATCCCTTCCTCTTGGCTCCTGGTGGTTGCCAGCAACCTTTGCTGCTTTTTGGCTGAAGCTACATCAACAGTGTTTTGATCATGGTCATAATGGTCATACAATGTTCTCTGTCTTATGACTCTATCCTCATTCCCAGCCTTTGTAGCAGGCCACTTTTCAGGTAAAGTGAACATCTTCACTTGCACCGTGTAGCATCCTTCCTTGGGTCTTTTGGCACGAGTGGGCTTTCAGGGCCTCAGGTTTTACTTCACAATATCTCTATTTTATTATTATATTTTTTATTTTGAGTGATTATAATATAGTTACATCATTCCCCTTCCTCACTCCAGTATCTCCCATCCACTCCCTTGAGTGCTCAGTCTGTATAATGTTTCTTGTATGTGCATGTCTTTAGGGATGACTATTTGGTATATTATAGCCAATTGGTGTGTTCTTCCCTGAGGAAAGAACACTTCCCCACCCTCAACATTCCTTCGCTGGCTAGAATTCTTTGTTTAGGGATGAAATCTTGTGAATTTATGTTGGCATTATACTGATGTAATGCTTGTGCAGGTCATGTTTAGGAACTAATATTGGTGAGCCTTCATTGATGTAGCTTCTCTGACAGTTCTACCAGACACAATCTCAAAGCAAACTTCCTGATCCTCTGGCTCTATCTTTCTATCTCCTCTTCTAAATAATACTTGAACCGTAGGCACAGAAGCCGTGTTATAGAAATGCCAGTTGAGACTAGGGTCCACAACTGTACATGTTATATTCCTTGTGATTTTCTATAATATTCTCCATATTTTGTAAACATATATTTCTTTTATGAGAAGTGAGAACTATACTTATCTGTAGGTATAGGGCAAATATTTAGAATGTAGTTGGGGATTTTGCTGTTTTAATGAAGTGACAGTTATATGTTCTCTACCAAGAGCCATGGCCTCACTATCCCTGGTTAGTTGGTTAGGTTTTCAGCACTAGGCATGATTTCCTTCTTGTTGAGTTGGGCCTCTCGTCCAATTAGAGAGATGTTGGTTACCACCAATGTATGTATATCACTATTGTATCCTTAGTGTCACCATGCCCTGCCAGTCATTGTTGATACCTTACAGCAGTGCTGTAAGGTATCAACATGAGTAGGCTTTCATTCAATATAATGAATATAGCCTTACATATCCACAGTTTGAACTGAAAGTGTAGCATAGACATTGTTGTTAAATAATCTGTGCTAAAGAATTTGTTGAATGTGACAACAAACCACCTAAAACAAGTAAATAGTAATTTCTTAACCATAAATCTGTGATTGGTGATGACTCTGATTCACATGTGTTTACAGCCCCAAGTCAACAGAGAAACTCTTCCCCTGGCCATGCTGCCTTGATGCAGAGAACATAGTACAGCAGTTTGGGTGAATGAGTCCTTAAAAGAAACCCACTCATATGTATATTCCAAAGAACAAATAAAAAGTCCCACAGCTAACCTGGCAATGGGATGTGTCACATTGCAGGTAAGGTAGAAGTGTTCCATCCTTTACTTAGAGCTGGAGAAATGGGTGGAAGCAGAAAATACAACTTGCCACAAGAGACAGGATTAAATGGTAGAAGCTAACCTCTATGACTTAGTGCTTAATAAATGTCCCGAAAGACCTAGAAACAGCATTTGCCTCATGACTTGTGCCAATGGTTTCTGAAACAGACTTTGTCCAATAGTCTAATTATGATAAAGCATAAAGTGGTCTTCATGAATTAGCCACTCCTTCCAAACGACAGGAGTTAAGTAAGCATGTTTCTGCCCACTGGGCTTTGAAATGAAAGGAGGTCAAGGATTTACCCAAGTAAGGATTGAGGCCAGGAGAGAGCTGAACTCTGTGAAAGTGTAGTTTGTGGACCGAGTAGCTTGGAATCCAGGGTGCACATCAGGAAAGAGGGTGGGTCACATAGTTGGAAAATAATGGGTTAGCTTAGCCAGGAGAGAACAGGCTGCACTCATGAGAACAAATAACAGGATGATTTATTCAGCTACTCAGAAGAAGTAGGACCAGTGCCTGAGAGTCAACCACTTTCTGCTGTCCCTGATAGCAATGCATAGCCCCTTAGCTATCAGCCAAAAACAAAGTCCTAGGTCTGCAGTCAGTGGTGGACATGGTTTTGTAAGCTCTTCTTCTCCCATTCTGCTCTTTAGTCAGTGTTTTGTTTTACAGCATGAAATTTAGTTCTGCTTTTCACAGGATCTGCTCTGGATTTAGGTTATATCTCTCTCTCTTATACTGATTCTTTTATGTATGAGTATATACATGCACACGTGCCTGTGTGTAGACATATAGAAGCCAGAGCTGAACGTTTGATGTCCTGTGTCACATAGTCAGAGTGAAGGAAACCGTCCTGCAGTCTTCCTTCGTTCCGTGGGTGATCTACGAACGGGAACTTGAGGTCCTGCAAGTAAATGGGTGATAGGGGAAACAAAGAGACCGATACCAGGAAAGAGTTCTTATCGAGGTGTAATCTTTACTTAGTGAAACGGAATATTTATACTTAGAGGCAACACAGGTATGCATATAACAACTAGGTGAGAACGGAAAGGCGGGCACATCAAAGCTAAGAATCTCGGGCATAGGATTCCAAGACAGGAAAAGAGATCAAAGTCCCATCTTCTTTGAATGCTGTGTTTCCGGTTCTGGTTAATCTCTGGGGTGGCTCCAAACCCCTGGTGAGTCGGGTCGAGTAGCTGATTCTGTGTCGGTTGAGATTCCTCCGTGAAAATCAGCAGGGCCACCACATCAGAGCAAACAACAACCCAGAACATGTACCCTTAGTCTCTGGCTAATGCTCCAGAATGTCCTCACATACAGCATGGCAGCTCATGGCTCCTCATGAGTCATACCACTTGGAGTCAGAGGTTGCTTCCGTGTAGGCCGTAATGGTCTCAGAGACTTATTCCCTCTCTGCCTTGTTCCCTAGAGACAAAGCCTCTCACTGAACTTGGAGCTAGCTGTTTCAGCCACCAAGGCCCAGCCATCCTCCTATCTCTGTCACCCACAGGGCTAGGGTTATAGGTGTGTGCATGGCCACACACAGCTTTCTACAAGGGTGCTGGAGATTTAACTCAGGTACTTGTGCTTAAGCAGCAAGGCCCCATTTCCCACTGAACTATCTCCTCAGGCAGAGCACCTGAGTGGCAGGCTTGTACGTGACTACACCCAACCTTTTACATCGGTTTGTGCAGCAAGTCTGTACAAATCCCTAGTCATTCTTACACTGATTAAGATTATTGAGCAGGCAGTCTGTTCCAGGTTTGTAGTTCTCTGAGACCATTACAGCTGACACTGAAGCAACTCCAAGTTGGAAATCCAGTGGCCTGATATGAGTGAGGGCTAAGCAATGTGGGCAAGGAGATGCCATGCTGTAGGTGATGACGTTCTGGAGCAGTAGCCAGTGACTGAATGTGCAGGCTCTGGAGTCAGGGCACTGGTGTCTGTTCTGGATTTGGTGCCTCTATGGTTTGTGCAAGCTGCTTATATTATGCCCATTCCCATCACCATAACAGAACACCTGGCAGAACACCTTAAGGATTCTTAAGCTTAATTAGGCTTGTGGTTTCAGAGAGATTTTTAGCCCACTCTGGCTGTGAAGGCTTGGAGATGGATACTGTTCTCTATATAGCTAGGGAAGCATGAGGGGTACTTCTTCATATCACAGAAGACACAAAACAGCATGGCCTGGAACCAGAAGCAGGCAGCATTTTCCAAGACCTGCCCATAGTGACTCACTTCTTCCAGCAAAGCCCCATCTCTTCAAGTCTTCCCGACTGTTGAAATTCTGTGACAATCCAGGGAACAGGGGCTTGTAATATGAGCCTAGGAAGGACTTTTTATTTATTTTCAAACCATAAAAACTTCTCAGTCTTTCTAAGTCTCAGTGTCTTTAATCATTAAGAGATAATAGTCTAGGGTAGTCGTGCTGAATGCTGCCTCGGGTAACCCAGTGAAGTTACTTACTAGAATAGTGAGCACTTTGTCTGTGATTATTATTACCACAGACATAACCATAGGATGACATTAATTAAAAAGACCAGTGGCATATCATTGGTAACTCACGTCAATAATACTCATAGTATGAGTAGTCAATAATTACTGAGTGCCTTTTATGAAGCATGAAACATCTTCATGAGAACTACATTGGTCGGCTATGGTGCCTCATTTTATAGGGGAACTAATGGAGGTGCAGAGAAAAGAGCCTGTTACCTAATTACAAAGAGGTAGAGTGGGTGCCATCACCCACATAAGCACCCACATCACTTAAAGGTCAACATGATTGCTTCTTAGGATGTCACACAGCAGTTTTGTAGCTGAAACAGTAGGTTGAGGGGATCAGAATGCTTGGGGTGTGGTTAATACCAGTCCTTGTCCCTACCTTCCTATCACAGCTAGGGAAAGAAGCACATTATTATGAGAATATCACTCTTGAGTCTACATTTTGTGTAAATCACCCAGGGAGCAAATGACCCACTTAATAAATATTGGATGCTTGCACACTTGAAACCTCCTGGAGTCCTTAACTGTGAGTCTCTTTTGAGAATATCTCCATTCCCATGCACAAGGCAATGCTCAGAGGCGTTCTGGGGCATCTGGACCTGCTGTGGTCAACCTGACCCCTGATAATGAGGAAATTTGTCTCTATAGAAAGATAATGTGCATTTAGTGTTATAGACTATAGAAGAACAGATAGGATATAGTGATTCTATATACTGATTAATTAATTTTTACTTTGACCTTGTTGCTTGTTAGGGACAATGGAACATTGGAAAATCCCAGAGGCTTTCCAACAACTTCTGATTGCTTTCTTTAAAAATAAAAAAAAACTAAAAAAAGATTTATTTATTTATTTTATGTATATGAGTACACTGTAGCTGTCTTCAGACACACCAGAGAGGGTATTAGATCCCATTACAGATGATTGTGCGCCACCATATGGTTGCTGGGAATTGAACTCAGGACCTCTAGAAGAGCAGTCAGTGCTCTTAACCTCTGAGCCATCTCTCCAGCCCCTCTGATTGCTTTCTAAACCAAAATATAAATTTTCAGGAGATAAGTTTTGACAGCACACATTTCAGCATCTTCAAACAGGTAGCCCATGGTGCATCTATTTAGCATTACAGATTTATCCTACTACCTTAGAACATTCCTTTGGAATTCATGTATTTGTTGTCAGATTTTCCTTAAAGGAAAACTTCCCTAGAAACTCCTTCTGTTTCTTTCGCAAAGTGTATTACATAATTGATTTTATAATATTTCTCTAGTCACAGAAAGAAAATTAAATATCTAAGGTTTAACATGCATCACCATCTAACTTCAGCTTATGCTGGCCAAACTGGCAACAGATGCACATTATCCCAATAATCTATGCCTTTTGGGGCAATCCCTTCCATCCAAACCAGGAGCACAATGCATGAGTCTATTGCCCTTCCCACACATTGTACAGAAAGACTATTGCTGTCTAGAGCCATACCCCTTTGGATGTAGCAGAGCTTTGTGATGGACAATTCTGACATCTCTATATGCAGCCTCTTCTCTGTAGCTGCAGCAGAGAAGCAGCTGCACTGTGACATACTACTGATGCCTGCTTGTCTTGGCCCTTAATGACATATTTTTATTCAGTGTCTTTTGCCCAAAACTGGCCCAAGTGGATTCACTTATTTTCAGAGACAATGGAAATGGGGAATACAATATTTCTGGAATAGTAAGCGTTTGTTCTGCACTACCTAATCAACTCACTTGGCAAGTATAGTGAAGTCTTGCAGGCCATGGATGCTAAGTGCCATAGCTGAGACAGCATAGAAGGAAGAAGGCAGGGACTCTCCTGGCTGAGCTTTACAGGTCTTCTCTATAGATCTGTTTTAAATAAGCAAAAAACACCATGAGCATTCATGCAGGTGTACACACATGCTGGTGCATACCACAGGACATTCTGGGAATCCAATGTAACACATCAGGCTTAGCCACTACCTGCTGAGCCCTTGTGCAGGTCCTCCATCTGGTTTTAAGTTCAAGGATTCCTTATTCTCTCTCATCCTCATGTTATGGTACAGAAATGTGGGGAAGTAGAACCCTAAAAATAATTTAAATCTTGAGTTGTAAATATGGATTCTTTACTTAGATTTATACTGTCAAAGCCCAAGAAACTATAGATGATAGATAGATAGATAGATAGATAGATAGATAGATAGATAGATAGACAGACAGACAGACAGACAGACAGACAGACAGACAGACAGATAGATAGATAGATAAGATTAGCACTTCTCATTTGTGTTCACAGTTTAAAATCTTTTAGCTCTGTTGCTAGCTCCATTTTTTCAGGCAATCTGGAGAGATTACTGTACTTTGGCTATCACTTTTTTCTTGGCATCCAGAGGTTAACATGGACATGTAAAATGAACATAATTCTGTATAAAATCTGTTTTTTATTCTTATGTACCTCCCCATAGGCATTGTGATTAAGCCAGGGTGCATTTGAAACACTACAGATTGTCTGTTTTGGAAAGTCTACAAAATACAAAATAAGTTCCTTGAGTAAATCTGTCTTATTTATTAACTGAGACACTTTGATATATATATATATGTGTGTGTGTGTGTGTGTGTGTGTGTGTATACATATATATATATATATCATATATGTGAGTGTGTATATGTGTGTATCCAGTATGTATGTGTGTGTATATATATACATACATATAAATGTATATATATACATATACACATATATATGTCCAGTATATATGCAGTATGCATAGCCACTTCTTTAAACAAAATTCTACTCTTTAAAAAAGGCATATGTAGGTATAATAACACATACCCGTGTTCCCAACACTAGAAATTCTGAAGCATGAGGATTGTGAGTTTCATGCCAACAAAACTGATTGGAGACTCTGCCTCAAAGGAAGAGAGAATGTACACCACTCAACAAGCTGCTACTTTGAAAGAATCACATAAACTATTAGGGAAGCTATTGCCACAAATCTATCTTAACCAAAAATACTGGTGTTTCAGTGACTCACACATTGCTTTTCTTGGCCAAAAGACTCCAATGTGGCACAGGGTCTCTGTGATCAAGTCCTGGATAGCTTCTGTTGGGGAAGTTTGTGTCTCTCTCTGAAAAGATATAAAGTTGAGAGCAGCATGCTCTGTCGTCCGCAGGCATGAACTGTTAGCTAGGATAGTCTTGCTTCTGAGGATAAAGCAAGATGTCAGAGAATAAGAGATATATCAAATGTTCTCTAAGGATTGTAGCAGAAAATCAAAAATTATTTATTTCTTAGAAGTTACTGAAGCAATACAAAAAGTTTCTATCTGTATTTTCCCTACTTATTTATGGTACATGCCAGAGGGAAATTTTCTTCAATCTTGGAGACAAAGAAACAAAAATTTTACCACTTGGATTCTTGTTTTTGATGACTAAATTTTAAAAACTTTGAATATAGAATGAAACATCTAAATCTGAGAGTAGGTAGGATTCAAAATAAAATATCAAATGGAACAATCCTGTGGTTAAATACCAAAGAATTGGTTCTATTTCTGTCCCTTTTTCATAGAGTTGAACACTTGTTATTCTGTGATGCTGCCAGTGTGTGGCTTTTCATTTTAATTTTAGGAAAGATCAAAAGGGATTCTTACATAAGTCTCTTGAAATGGGAGTGAGATGGCTCGCTAAGTGCTTCTTTAATATGGGGTGTGACAAGTCAGTTCCAAATGAACAGCCTGATCAAATGTCAATTCTGCAGAGACTGATGGATTCCAGCTTTAAAGGCTTAGAGTGGGTGGGGTGAATGGCAAAGAACACTCGACCATGCACTGCTTTAAAGAAAACTCATAAAAACACTCCCTGCTTACTTCCTTGTATTTGTGAAGAAAGCTGAATGTTTCAGACAACCAAGAATAGTTAATTTATCAAGTAGTGATGAAGGCCCTCTGGTACTGGGCCAAACTGAGTATAAGCAGTTGTCCCAGCAATTCCTGTCTAGGCAACTATTTTCTTTTCTTGTCTGTGTCTAGATTCTTTATCTGAAAAATAAAGACTGTGTGGAATCCATAGTTAAGTGAGGAAATACTTATAAACCACTTAACTACAGCTGCTCTCAGTATGGGAATTGTGTGAATAGCATCACTCACCTTCATAATCTATTCTCACCCAGCAAGATGACATTCCATGCCATGTTAATTAGAGCTGCTGGTGCCCAATACTTTTTATCTACCCAGAAGACAATTAGCAATTAATTATTGATATTTTGTCGTAGAAATATCGGCTACTTTTGCCATCTCTGACTTGAGATGTCATTGTCTTTGTTCTCTAATTTAATCCATCACCATCGAGTGAGTGACTAGTATAGTAAAAAGAAAGCAGTCAGACTTCTCTTTGTGTAGTACCTACTTGCTCCCCAAAATAGGACAATAAACTAGCTGAGATTCTTAAGTCAAGTGTTCCTACACATATGCAACCATGGGGGCAGGGCACTGTTGGTACTTGACAGCATGCTTTGCAAAGCGTGGAGTTGAGTTCAGAAGCACTGAGTAAATACTAGTGTACATGTTTGGTAATGATGGACACAGGAAGATTACTTGACCTCTGAGTTTTACCTTAGACTATTGCTCTCTTTAATTGTGTAAAAGGACTTTTATATCTGTTAAACATGGGACATAGAAAAGACAATGTGCCATCTCTGAGAGGGATCCCTAAAAATGCCACTAGGTGCCAGATCATTTATGTAGAGGATTCCTTTGACCTGTGGTTTCCAGAACCTTACAGACAAACTCTTACTGGAGCCACAGATGCTTTCTAGAAGGGGGCAGGAGAGATTTTAATAGTTACACTGATGATAGGGGACCCCAGTGGCAATTGGTGCACAATGGCCACCCTTGTCCAAATCCTACAACTTACACAGGAGTCATACAGAGCTGTCTCTCCTTTGGTGCCTATTGGTAATGAGAAATAGAGACATTAAAGGAGCAGTTCCTCCTAGAGCCTAATACACAATAAAACACAGACTTGTAATAACCCTGCCGATGTACTTAAGAAACATTGCTGACTATGTTGACATCGTATCCTCACATAGCATTCAGTCTTCAAACAGCCCAGCCACATAAATGAGTTGAGTCTCTCACATGTTAGTCCACGAGGCAATGAGCAGAATGCACTGCGGGGGAGGAAGGTTGCAGAAGAAGGAAAGTCTATTAGAGTTTGCGGTAGGTGATCAAGGTTGAAGCTGAATAAAATATTAATAAACTTATTTTGTTTTGGATATGGGAAAGTGGTATGTAATTAAGCTGGAAATAACCATGCAGCTCATCTTTGGGGAGGATGTTCAAAATTGTCAAGTTAAAGTTAGTGAAATGACTTTCAGCCTTTTAAATTCCTAGCTTTAAGCAAGAAAACAGCCCTAAGGAAACTCTTGCTAGTTTTGGATAATAGATATAAACATGCATATATAGAGAGAAACTGATGGATGGTTATCTGCATACAAAATGGCCATGGAAATGGCCTTCATTACTGGATACGCATACTGGATATGATTGTTACTGTTGGCACCTAGTCACTGTGTGAATTGAGGCTGCTAGTTTTAGTAAAGAGAGGGTGGTAGCTTTCCAAGCATGGCCCAGGAAAGACTGAGTATCTAATTCCTGGGACCTATTGGCTTCTGACCCTTACGCATGCAGGAACCTTGTGGGAACCATTATTCATGTCTGGAGTCAGCCTCCCTGATATATAAGATGAAGGAGGCTTTCTTACAATCCCGCCCTTGAACATAGCACTTTAGTCACAGTTTTATTCTGCAGAAACCGTGATGTAGATGAGTGAGCATCTTTTCTGAGCATTCGTTAGGCTAGGAAGCAATGTGATATGGAGACCTCTTCTCAGACAAATGTGGCCAGTGCTATTAGTCCCCCTGCTCTCCATAGAGGCCAAAATGAACTAAAGTAGCCTAAACTGCACAATTGACTTCTCCTCCAAACTACAATAGGACTCAACTGTCCCTCTAGAAACTCACATCATCTGTGATGACAAATGAAAGTGCCATTAACACCCACTGAGGCCCGCACAATGTTGTTCTGCCAGAAAAGAAACATTTCTTTAAAAAAAAAAAAAAAAACTCTTGAAAAGAAAATGACAAGATCTGAAATTAAAGATCAAAGGAGTAGGGTTGATCTTCATAGAAAATCCATCCTGAGAAGAAATATGACCTAAAGCAAACAGGCGCTACTACAGCAGCATATGCACTATTGAAAAAGAATCTACAAGGCACAGGAAGGGATGCTTCGAAGGTGCTGGTGGGAAAAGAGGAGGAGGCCCCAGAGGGAGACTACATCACTTCAAACAGCAAACCCAGGCAAATAAACAAAACCTTTGCTTTGTTTTACCAAAATATACACAGCTCTGCAGATTTCAAAAAGTCCTTTGAAAACCCCTTTGCAGAACTAGCTGGAGAATGCTACCTCCAAGCCTTCCCCTAAAGGAAGCATATGTGAAAATTTTAAATGGCATCTTCAAGAAAGTAGTTGGCCACAGCAGGGGAGGAGAGAGACAAGTTGTTAGGGGAGTGGAAGTTATTACTACGGCAGGAGTCATTGGGAAAGGTGGGGGAGAGGGTGTCAAAGAAAAGAGCAGAACTGGACATATAAATTACTTTCATCACACTGTTTGAAGACATGGAATCTTCTAATATGGTGTTAATGCGCTGTGGGCTCAGTTTTCCCTTAAGCAAGTGGTAAGAAGTATTTTCACCAAAGCTAAATACTCTTCCCATTAAGAATGCATGAAGCTTTTTCTAACCTGTTCCACCCTAAGATTTGTTTTAAGAGTTTTACTTTCTTGCAGTCCGAAAATAAGAATTAAAAACTTCTATAAACGGATAATTTACTGTGTTTTTAAACTGTACACAGGCATGAGGGGCCCTGTCACTCTGTCCTATGGAAGCAGGAATTATCCCTCTGTTGAGCACTCTGAGTCTGTCTGCCTGGTACCTACTGGCTGCTCTCCTTGGCTTCTCTGGTAGACTGCATGTTGAAGTCACCCTCTTACTGAACAGGTGCCCCAAGTCCACAGTGGACAATCAATGTACATCCTCTAAAAGAAGCCCTAAGGAACTTTCTTTAAGTGAAAGGAGAAAAGTGAAAATCTGCAAGTGGAGGGAGAAGGGGATATGTTCTTAGCAGGCTAAAACCCACAATGAGAACAGATCTTATTGTATTTGATTTATAAAGTCCATCACACAATGTCTGAATATCACAAAGGATGGGCTACAAAAGTTTTGGTACTGTCTGTGGTTCCAGGCATCCACTGGCATCTTAGAATACATCTCATGGATGTAAAGGAGGATTGCTATGCTACAGAATTCCATATATTTGCTTGATATGAATGTTGTTGCTTGGCTTTGTGGAGAATACCAAAGGACCTATCAACTCAGAGGCTGTCTCTGGCTATGAAAAAAATATAACCAGCATGGACCAAGTGCTTTGTATAGGTTAAAACTGTGCTAGACTCTGACCATATGCCACTGTCTCCAGTCTGCTGAGCTGTTCCTGAGGCTGCCTAGCTAGTGCAAATCTGAGTCCTTGGACAGGGTCCCTGACTTCTCTTATAATTAATATCTATTGCTTGTGTTCTTATGTACCCTGTCCTTTCCTCCTCCTCCTCATCTCTTTCTTCCCTCTTCCTGTTGCATCTGTCCATTTTTCTCTTTCTCCAAATATACGAAACAACTGTTAAGAAATTCCATCCAAAAGATAGAAGTTCTCAACTTGGTTCTATGGTTGGGTGCTTTGGGCATGGTGAGGTATTAGCAGGGCTGGCTGATTAGCTGTGGTGGGGAGGGGCGGGGGCAGGAACTGGTGAGCCAGATTTGTTTTCACTGCCACACACTGTAGGAGCTCAAGAGAGGCAGAGCTCTGAAAAGCAGGGCAACTCCAGCTAGCATCCCATCTGCTCCGTGGGAAAAGCATACTGACTTCCGGGAGTGGGTGTGAGGAAACCACACAAAGGGATAGCTGCAGCTGTCTCTCTGCAAATGAGGGGTATGGGATGCTTTTTCATGGAAGCTTCTAGAAGATATTATCAGGAAGTACCTACTCTCCATATTTTATGCCTGAGTACATCAAAGAACACTTTTAGAAGGCAACACATCAGCTGCTTCTGGCTCCAAAAATCATATCTGTGTTTGCTTTTGTCTACCTTCTAGATACTTCTGTTTATTCATGTGCCAATCCTTAATTTTCAAGGCTTCTCAAAAATTTCTCCATCCATTTGCCTCCTCATTTCACCTTTATTCCCCACATGAGCTTCTGTCAATTCAGTCACTGCTTCTCATTTCACATTAGGATGTGAACCACTGGATCCAGCTTTTATATGGTTACTAGACTTTATAACTCTTGTCCTCACATTTGTGTAGCAAACACTTTAACCAAGGAGCTATGTTCTCAGCCACTTGTTTCTCATTCATGTGCTGTCAGGATGTCTCCAAAGCATCTCTTTACAAGTGTGCCTAGCAGGTTATATGCCCCACGCAGGAAAGAGTCACTGTGACTCTCGGGTGTAGAAGTTCTATTCAGCAGAGCTGAGCTAAGAGTGGGCAAATACCGACTGGACAAAGGCATATAATACTAAGCACTGGCTATTGGCTTGCTCGCTTTCTTCCTTTGTTCCTTCCTTCCTTTTTTCCATCAACATAGTATTCTTTAAAGGACTACTTTATACCAGACAGTAAATGTTGGGATTAGAAAACAAGGCAAATAGATATAAATGATGGTTCTTGGGGTGCTGTCATTGGGTAAGATAGACAAATAAGCAGCAATGGATATGGTGTGTGTGTCAGAGTGGATAAGGAGCATCAGATGGCTTGAAGAGATGCTGGGGAAAATGGAGCAGGGCACAAGGTTGGGATGCTGAAGCCCTTACAAGAAACTGGATGGGGCAGTTTTCTTGGGTTCATACCTCCTTGGTATTCTGAACTGGTCCTTTTTTTAACCTTTTCCTGTTGTCTCTAGGATCAGGTCCTCTATCTCCAGGCTCTTCCCAGAGGCTGCTACAGAGTCTGTTCTTTCTACATGCAAGGAGGTAGAAGTATAGCCTTACCAAGTGCAGTTTTCTTTTGATAGAAGTCAGAAGATCATTGTCTTCTATGAAATATTTTCTTCTCAAAAATATCAATATCTTGCTGTGTGATCTGGAGAAAATGTATTTATTGACCCTACTGTTCACTGGCTACTGGCCTCCGTGTAAGGACTGGCCAGGGTTTTCAATGATTCCTACATAACTTTTGTAATTCTAAGGATAGATTGTTATGTCTGTTGAAGGAAATCATTCTTAATGCTCTCCGATAGAATGACCCCAGCATCAAAGTAGTTTGGCCAAACAAGTAGTTGGCCATGTAAACCCACTGTTTGGCCCAAAGAGGATACTGACTTGTTCAAGGCTACCTGGTCTATTAGTAGTATAGTTGGACTAAAATTCAAAACTTCCTACTGTACAAGCTATTATGATTAGTAAATATTAGAAATAGAATTGTCTTTCTAGCATGCACACATATATTGTCTTAGTCCATTGTTGCTACTGTAACAAAATGTCTTAGCATCCATAATTATTAAATATTAGAAATACACATCATAATATTCTAGAGGCTGAAAAATCCAAGCAGAATGTATTTGCAGATGCAATGACTGATAAGGGTTTATAAAGTGCTGCCTTCCTCTTATGAACTTACATGAAGGTGAAGATGTGTCCTCACATGGAAGTAGAGAGAACAGATAAGACATCAGGGTGCTTCCTTCAACCCCTTTTATAAAGGCTCCAATCACATTACTGTGAGCAAAGCCCTCATGATTAACTCAGTTCTTCCGAATATTAATCTTAATACTATGAGAGTTGGTTTTAAGGTGTAACATTAATTTTGGCAGACACATTTAGATCATAGCAAATTCATTGACCAAGTAATTGATAAATAATGATGAAGCATCTATTTTGCAGTGTGATTCCATCTGTGATACACATAACAGTCTTCCTAGATTTGGGCAATTATATGGGAAATTTTCTGGAAAACCATGAGCCAATCTGGGAAGAATGGCATCTCCAAGGAACAGATTCCATAGTTGTGTTTCTATTTTAAAGTTGAAGAACCAGAAAGCCTGAGCGTGATCTCTAGAACCCACATAAAAATGACTGGCTTGTGGCACATGCCTGTAATCTTATTCCTGAGGGGGAGGAAACAGAACCCTGGGATTTACTCGATAGCCAGCTTAGTCTTTTGGGGGGAGCTCCAGGCCAGTAAGAGACCCAGTGGAACTCCTAAGAAACTACACCCAAGGTTGTTCTTTTGCATGACATAAACATACTTGCATACAAATCCACACACATATATGCATTTATAGACACACTCAGACAGGTATATGAGCAAGTTTTCCCCATATAAATATGCAAATAAACTATAGAAATTGATTACTGAAGGAAAAGAACACTTGGAAAGTGGCAGGGCTCATGGTCTGTACAAAGGTATGTGGTCTCAAGTAGAGCGAGTAAGAGACACAGTTGGTAAAGTGAAGAATTTCTGAAAATTAATTTAGTCCACACCAGGCAGGAACCCACTGACATCAGCTTGTAATCTGGGCTGCAGAAGAGGACACGCAGGGGACCCAAGAGCTTAGTGCTTTCCTCAAGAGACTGGAAGCTCCAGTCGGCTTGCTGGCAGGTGGCCTAATCTGGGGCCCATAAGGAAAGAATAACTCTGTGCTCACCCAGTAAGCATATTGTTAACAGAAGTTGTACCCAATAAAAGATCTATGTTTAAGCTATAAAATGCAGCAGGATAAAAAGAAACACGGCAGATGGGAACATTTCTACAGTGCTTCAAATCAACAAAGAAAATATTTTAAAAATAACCAGGAGAAACCTCCAGAACTTTCTCTCTCTCTCTCTCTCTCTCTCTCTCTCTCTCTCTCTCTCTCTCTCTTTTTCTCTCTCTCTCTCTCTCTCTCCTGTCTCTTTTTTTTTTTATTAAATTTTTTGCCATTGCCATTTTCACGGACTGACAACAAGTGACAATTAAAATAAATAGGCAGTGGGGAACTAATGCCCTGTCCACACATGAAGGAGGTAACCATTTTCTCAGATCAGGAACAGGTGGGAAGCAGAGCTTCCTGAATGTGGAAGACTGCTTTATTTATAGAGAACTCTAGATAGGTGACCAGTTCAGTTTGAGAACAAGAAGCTGAGCTGAAAGTGATCTCACAGACTAAGCCGGAATCCAGAGAGTCTAGCAGACCGCACGGTGCTTGACACCAGTACAGACTAATTCCTACTATATCTGACGCACTCCATGAAAGGTCTCTGTAAAGTTTGCACTTACAAAGGGCTGGCAGGGCACATTCTAGTAACAAGTGCATCTTCCCCCAAAACTTAGTTTTGAGAATTGGGAGACTTTGAGTTGGTCATTTTTCTATTGCTGGACTATTATTTAGATATTCATGTTACTACCACTGACATTCAATACAGTATTGAAGGGCAGGGGTGGGTAACATCCACATTTTTGAAGCACAGATGAGAAGTTACTATTTAGCAGGATCTGGAAAGCTATGAAGCCTTCTATATCAGTGAATTACCCTCATTAAGAGCCACCAACCCAAACATGTACAGCCTTAAACCTCGAACATGCAACATGGTTAGGAAAGCTGCATAGGCTGAGGGTCTAGATCGAGAATGCTCTGCAGCCCACGTGGTAGGAAGGGAAGGTCGGCTGATCCATAATGGATGCCCTGTGTTCTTAAAGCTGGGCAAAGTGTAGGAGGTTGTTATTCTTCTTTGAAGTTGCCTGTCTCTCTCTTTGGAGTGGATCAAAGCCTCCTTTTATTTATTTATTTATTCATTTTATTTCTTTCCAGAATTCATATAGGCTCTTAATACAGAGTCTGCCTCTTGATGTGGTCCAGGTTTTTTTGCCCCCCTCTTGCAAATTGCATCCCTCCCCTCTAGTCTCACACAGCATGGCAAGGCACTCTCCTTAGGTTCTCTTCCTCCTGACTTCACAGCCCCATTTCTCCCTTGTCTTCCCTCTCCTTCCCTTTCTCTTGCTCCTTCCCTCCCTCTTGTCCTTTTGTCCTATTTTAGAATCATCCAGTAATACTCAGTCTCAGATTAGAGAAGATATGCACTGACTTTCCAAAGCTCTTCTATAGCCTTATTTTTTTTTTTCTGAGCAAAACAAAACAGGGATGTTGCTATTGTTTCTTTGTTCTCTTCCTTTCTAAAAGAGGAGTTAGACTGGAGGAAAAAGAACTGTTGTGAATGAACCCAATGGAATCAGCTTCAAAGTTGCTTTGGAAACTGAAGAGAATGTGAGACAACATGTATTAGTGGCTTGAAAAGGCTGGAGGACATGTTTCCAGACTCTGTTCCCACTGAAGGCTCTGCTCTTATTTATTCCCTAAAGGGAATCTCCATAGTGCAGGAAGCCATACAAATTATACCATCCATGTGATAGAGGGTGTGGTCCACACCTGTGCTTGTCTGGCATCGAGCAAAGATACTGTAATCTTGTAGACTAAGGTCTACTGCCAATGATAGCCTTCAAATTCTGGCACAGAATCCTCTGGGATAGCAAACCCACAATCTAGGTACACAAACAAGATACATACATTCAAATTCCATTCTTAAATCCTTTAAGCAACTAGATTATAGGAAACAGAAGATCTTATAGATGGCAATTTAGGAAATTAATTCAAAAAACACCATCTGCTAAGCCACAGCTCTAGGAAAATGCCAGGCTCTGCAGAGAGATGGGCTGTGTCTGAAGATAGATCTTGGTCTGCTCATATCTGGTCCGAAAGCCTTTCTCTTCCAGAGCCCGGGGCTACTGTATCCAGATGATACAAGGCCTTACCAGATGCTGAGAAGTGTGGTATCGAAGAGACCCTCTGACTCCCTCTGGTTCTCTTGTGTAAGAGTTTGGCACCTTACTTGGACTAGTTTGCTATTCCCGAGATCCCCAGAGTGTTCATTAGTAAATACTGCCCAAGACAAGGCAATTTGCCAGTCTCTAAAGAGGACGTCAGTGTGAATGTGGGCAACTGGGCAACTGTGCTCCTTAGACAAGGAATTGACTTCAAGAGACAGGATGATGAAGTTCAAAGGCATAAAGCTGATGTGATAAGAGTACAGAGCCCATGAATCTTGGGAGAGTGTATACAGTTTACTACATATATAGCAGTGCTCCATTATCTCTGTCCACACTCTCTAGAGTGAATTTATACTATACTTTCATGGTTCCTAGGTCTTATTTCCACTAAGAAAAATAAGTGCCTGCGTGTAATGCCACATGGTCATTGTTCCCATGGAAAAATATTTATGAACATGACACAGGATCCTGCAGTTGGCCTCCTCTGAGGCCTCAGCACATCATAAAGAATGTTCCTTCCTCCATTTCATGTTGAGGGAGGATTCCATGGGATTATGAAGCCAAAGTTTCTATGACTACTATTGCCATCATTAGATTTTTAATGGGAAAAAATCTACTACATCAAATTAGGAAAAATCACACTGAAGATGTAGTTTGTGATAGAGGGCATCTATGTGTCAGAAGTCGTGAGACCTTCCTTTGTTGTTCTGTCCTGTCTGTACCTGGCCTCAGGGAGAGCCTGAGTAGACAAGCTAGGAAGAACTGGGGCAGGAGGCTTTCTTGATCCACCTGAGAGGAGTCATCCACATGAGTGAGAACTTTCACGTGAGGCCTATTGTAGTCACTGTCCTCCTGTTGATAACCGTCACCTGTGTTCTGTCAGGAAGCCCAGCAAACTCACTGGTTCCCTGGGGTAAACCTGGAAGGATCCAACTTTGGTTTGTGATTGGACTTTAGAAGGTTGAGATGGACCTAGTGCCCCCCCCCAATTCCCATGACAAGCAATAAGTTGTAAGTTCCTCAGCCAGGATCCCCAGTCAGAAACAGCTATATTACTAGGTCATTTGTGAGCACAGCTAATCACCAATTTGATAGCCCTGATCCCTTTACAAAACCCAACCTAATTTTATATTCATTTATATCAGTTACTTTTTCCCTGGCATAAGGAATCAGGGACTGTGGGTCCTAGGCCTTATGGTATTTCCATTTCCTCCCAATTCCTCACCCCAAACCATCCCAGCAAGTAAGAATATCTGTGGCATAACAAAGAATCACAAAAAATCTGCCTCCTGTCAAATTCTCAACAACCCTCACAGCTTATTCTTTAATTCTTTAAGCTCTAAAATCAACCTTCCTGTTCCAAAGAGTACCCCCAAATCCTTGCTCTAGCCTCTCTCTCTCTCTCTCTCTCAAAAAAAAGCCATGAATCTGGATCCCACATTTATTATTAAGTAAGGGTTCCAGGAATTATTTTCTCTTCACGCCTTCTGCTCTCTGGGAGCATGCTGACTCGCCTTCTTAAGTTGGCAGGGAAGCATGTGAGGGTTAGTCTTCCTGCAAACCTTATCAACAGCCAGAAGCCACACATTTCCAAAGTGTAAATATGCAACCCGTGTCTGGAGCCTGAGATGCAGAGTCACATGAAAGTGTTAAAATAAAATAAGGTTGACAGAGCCACTCCATCAGAAGCAGGCAGCGAAAGAGATGTTATGAAACGCTTATAAGCCTAGGGAGTAAGGTGCTCAAAGACAATTACCAACTAAACATTTCATTAATGAAATAATGATTAATTATAATCACTAATTAAAATGCAGGATTATGCTGTTGGTTTTGAGCATTAACAGGAGTAATGACATTACCATTTTTAATGGAATTCCAGGAATGAAAATTATAGCAACTCACAGAAAAGACATGGCTGGCAAACGTGATTAGGAGTTATTGTTAAACCCAGGGGCATAGAATTCTCCCTGCTGGTGAACTTAAGTTAAGTAAGTTTAATGTGGTGTAATTTAATTACTAAGCATAGTTTTCTTCTCAGTGGGAAGAGATACCAGGTTTATGTGCTAAGAACAAAAGGAAGGCTGTAAGTAGCTATGGGTGATGGCTGGCTACTAAGAGAGAAAAATCTAAGAGCATTCAGCTGTCTGCTGCATAATGTTTGAGGGTAGATGCATTCTGGATTCGTTGTAAATTTTATTTAATTAATGCTTAGAGGATTAACAGCAAAGCAGCTGGGAATGTAGAGCTGCTGGGAGTATCCAGAAAGTGATTTTCCATAGAAAGGATGTCCCCATTAATAATTAATTCCAGGCGTTTTCATAAATGTCAAATTCCCACTGCAAGCAGCAACTTGACCCTCAGTAATAAACCATTTAAGATTCATTAAAGAGAAGCATCATTCTTAAACTGCTTGCCATGGCACGTGAGCTCATCCATAATGTAAAATGTTGGTATTAGCTGCATTAAAAAAAAAAAAAAAAAAAAAAAAAAAAACACAGCCAGCACTTGGCTTTCAGGTGGCTGGAGTTACCTAGAGACTGCTGACTTCTTGCAAACCCCTGAGGTGAGGTCTGGCTTCCTTTGGCTCTGTCCTGGATCAAATGATCTTGAAAGCAGAGGAGAACCTCAGAGGAGATCCTATTTAGATGCACCATCACAACTGGCTTCTGGAGCTTCTAGCGTCTTTGACTTGAGAGCACAATCAAGTACATTGTCAGGTGTGCAGCCGCAGTTTCACTGGCTTCTACCCACTTGGTGGAATCCCACCCCCAATTGTGACAATAAAAAATATACGGACAATCTCATATGTCCTTAGGGACAGGGTCAGAGTCTCAGGGAAGCTTATCAGTTCATTCACTAAGACTCTCCAGTCAGACGAGTGCCTGAGACTGTGGTCATTCAGAATCACAGATTGTCATTTTCAGCCACAGCCATCCACAGGGCCAAAGCCATCTTGCTTTTAAATCAGGTCAAATGTAGTAGCATATGGACTCAAAAGTAGATATCACAGTGGCAATAGTGTACCATTAAAACCAGTCCTGGTGATCTTCTTTGTAATGTCCCTAAGCTTCTCTATAGTTGTCCACATATGGAAATGGCTGTTTCCTTCTTCTTACCGTATTCAGTGTGGCTAGTGCTGTGAACATCCACTATTGTCCTGACCTTTTGATGACTCTAGTGAGTAATCAAGACCTTCTCCCCCTTTCAATGAAACCTGCCCCTTTGCTACTCTTCTTTCCTTCCTACCCCATCTATCTCTCAATCCCTCCCTCCTTTCTTTTTTCTTCCTCTCTCTTCTTTTTCTTAACCAGAAAATAGTATGGTGCCCAAGGGAAATTATTCTCACAATTGTCAAAATCAGAAGACAAGTCACAGAAGTTTTTCTTAGTAATCAACATAGGATTGATTTCTTGATTTAAAAAAATACACTTGTAATTTTATCTGCATACAGGACATCCCTATGCTGACTGAAATAAATGAGAAAAATGGAATAAAATAAACATGGAGCTCTCTGGAAAGTCACTTGGTCTAACACAAGCAGGGACTGGTCTGGCTTGTGATCTGCCTCTTTTCCATCTTTAATTGAATCCAAAAGAGCAGTTATATCACAGTAACTCCCAGCCACAAGGTATTTGGTATTCTCAGGGTAGATTGCAATGGGACATAAGGGGAGCTGTGTCCTTAAGGTTGTCCAGACTGTGTGACAGCTGCCTGGACATAGCTCCCTCGTCAGGGAGAGCATGAGATGGATGGGTTATGGGAGAACCAGACCGGAGTGTATTTGCTGACTTCATCTAGTGATAACTTTTCCTGTCTACAATCACACTCTGGCCTGATCACAGGTCACGCTAAGAAGGAGTCCTTCCCAGTACTGTACTTTGAAGAGGCCTGTTTTAAATGAACTAGCCAAACCGTGGTTCAGGAATCAGAACCAGCAAGCAAGGAGCCTGCTTGGCTCACAACCTGGGTAAGACTTATTAATTCAGAGAGTAGAAAGCCTACATGTGCTAATTACCAAAACTACTAATTAGCTTTAATTATAAGCTTGGAAGGAAGTTTGAGTGTGTTTCGTTTGATAGGATTGTTGACCTTTTCAGTGTATTTGGGGGGAGGGTTGTGAAGCAGAAAGAAGGTGTTATAAAATTCATCAGAGAGTGATTAATTTAGGTCTTCTGATGAATGTGCTATAAATTAACATATCTGTGCACATCAGTCCATAAGGGTACTTTAATAGAACCTTCCCAGTACCAACTTCCAGTGCCTCATCCAGCCTAAAAGACATACTCATTTCCTATGGAAAAAAAAATCTTATTCTGCTACTGTTGCTAAGCAAAGTGACAGGCTGGGCACAGCTCGATGGATGCTTTTATATGTAAATCATAGCTAAGACAAGGGCTGGCTTTGACTGATTCTGGAGGGTCACTGAGAGAACCTGTCCTTGCAGACATTTGATGAGATGCTCAGAAACCTATTTCATGCCAAGGTCTGGCAATCCTGTCCTGTCAGCCTCTCATTCTGTCATCGTCTCAGTGTCCCTGAGCCTCTCCGGCCAGAGGCTTGAGACGTCCCTTTCATGTGGCAGGGATACTCCATACTGTCTGCTTGCAGCAAGGCAGTGCCACATCTGATACTCCCAGGAACACAAATGACAGGTTTCTAGGATGGCCTTCATAGCCTCCCCAGCACTAATGACACACTTGCTTCCAAAAGCATGTCACAAGCTCATGAATGACATCTGAAGGCAGAGCCAACCAGGCAGCTTGTGGTTGCCTGCTGGAACTGCCAAACTCTGAGCCCCTTCCTCGTAGATCTAAAGAATCTTTGGTTTGGTTCGAATCTCTGGGAACTGACGTACCCCCTAGTAACCACCAGAGGGATCTCATATAATATAATAAAAACCATGAACAACATGGAATGATCCCTGCTTAGCCAGCACACACTTGCCTACAAGGCAAGGGGGTATGTCTTGGCAAAGGAGAGGGCAAACAGAGTAAATAGTTTTGTGGGTTCAGAGATTCCCTAAGAAGGGAAGCATAAAGACAAGTACAAAGATCTGCCTTTTTCTCATTTTGAAAACAAGGCAAACAAAAGAGCCCATAGGACATACTTCCCTAAGTCAGGGTAGTTACGCTGCCCTAGGTACAACCCCTTCTTATTAAGTCACACTGCCCCAGATGCAAGCCCTTCCTACGAAGTCAGGGTAATCAGAGTACTGGCTAAACCTTTGTTCAGAAGTTGAACTCCAGTGGTAATGAAATTTCACGATAAGAATTCATGCTTTCTGGGGCTGGTGAGTTGGCTCAGCGAGTAAGACCACTGACTGCTCTTCCAAAGGTCCTGAATTCAAATCCTATCAACCACACGGTGGCTCACAACCATCCATAATGAGATCTGATGCCTTCTTCTGGAGAGTCTAAGGACAGCTACAGTGTACTTACATATAGTAATAAATACATCTTTAAAAAAAAAAAAAGAACTCATGTTTTCCAACTTTAAAACAGGATGGTGTGATTGGATGAGAACAAGAACCGAATGGAATAAACTGTAGGAATTTATCCTCCTCCAGGTCCACAGGCTGGGAGTGTGAGGTCTAGCTGTCATCAGAATTTGATGTTAATAAAGGCTCATGAAGGTTCTGGGGAGCAATATGCCCTTCCTTTATGCTGGTCTCTAGTGGTTGGCTGCAGTTTTCACTGTTGCCTAGTTTACAGATATATACCTCCAATTTCTGGGTGTATTTATATGATGTTCTCTGTTTGGATATCTGTATGCCTTCTAATCACCCTGAAGAGACTGAGGACCAGACTTTAAAGTTATCACTTACCGTAGTCTCATTGCCTCATCTTAACTAACTGCATATCTCCCAGATTTTATTTCCAAATGGGGGATGCATTGTAAGATATCAAGTAGACATGGGTTTTTAATTACATCATTCAATCAACTATTGGGGTCTTTAATTTCTCTTTCCTTCTCTCTCTCCCCCTCTTCCTCCCTCCTTCCCTCTGTCTCTTTCTCTGTCAAACTTCTATCTCTCTTACTTGTTTGTTCATGTAATTATGTATGTGTGTGCATGCACAGAGGTCAGAGGTCACCTGAGAGAATCAGTTCTCTCTTTCCACTGTAAGGATTTGGAAATCTGTCATGCTTAGGGGAAAGAGTGTTTACCCACTGGGCTATCTTACCAGCTGATGGTACATGGATGCTTGTCTTAATGCTGTCCCAGCTTTTCTCCCCAAGATACAAAGTAGATCTAAATCTCTAACATGGTTTACAGTCATAAGACAAAATCCACCCTCCTGACCTAGAAATGCTGCTTTTATATCCTTCTGAGCCCCTCCCTGCCCCCGCAACCCCTGTCCTTTGATATTTACTCAAAATCAGTGTGTGTCCTCTAAGCTGGTTTAGGTCTTGCAGCTGAAAGGTATGCTTTTAAGAGTTTTTGGTGTGTGTGTATGTCTGTCTGTCTGTCTGTGTCTATGTGGCCAGAAAACATCACCTTTACTCTATAGTCCTTTTATAGCTAATTTTATTGCCCTTATCTTCAGCATATTTATAGATTGTCCTTGAGTTTATTGAGCCAAATCATCGTAGTTAAAGCTGAAGTTACGCTTGCTTATCCCTGTTCTTAATACAGACCTGGCTATGCTAATGGCTAAAACTGTATATCCCTCAGCAGAAAGCTGTGCTCCCAGGTCAAATATGCTTCAGAGAAGAAACTTGCAGTGTGTCAGGGAAATTAGCAAACAACTGTCAGAAGAAAGGGAGATGGGAAAAGAACAGGAAGATTTGAGATCAGCAGGAACAGCTGGATCTGTTTTATCTTATAGTAAAGAGTACCCTACCCAAACCCACTCCAGCAGTGAAGGTGATGAGAAGTTAGCCAGAGCTGTGCTAGAAGCAGCTCCATCCTTTCTGGCACTTTTCTCATGCCGGAGCCTTCTGCACAGTAGCCCCATTCTGCAGACTTGTAGTCTGCCCCCGAACTGGATACCTCTCCAAAGATCCTTTACAAGCAAGCTGGTCACTGGCAACCCTATTAATGGATATGTCATATAAACATCTTTAGGGCTGGAGAGATCACTCAGTCAGTAAAAGACTTACAAAAAAGCACAAGGACCTGGGTTCAGGTCCCCAGTAGCCACCTAAAAAGCACACATCTGTAAACCTATGGTGTAGGGAGGACAGAAATGTGAGAGTCCATGGAGCTTGCTGGTATGCTACTCTAACTTTACTTCAGAGCTCCAAACTCAGTAAGAATCTGTGACACAAAAAATAACGTGAAGAGCAACTGAGAAAAACACCTAAAGTTGAGCCCTGGGCTCTACATATATGTGCACACAAGTGCAAACACACAAACACAACTCTCTCTCTCTCACACACATGCTCACACACACACCTTCCCCAGATATTAAAAGAACATACATTTCATTCAGGATGCTATTCACACAAAATACCTGTAACAGGCAAATCCAGAAATGGTGGAAAGCACATTAGTGCTTGATGGGATTGGTGGCAGGTAAGGATACAGCAAGGATGAGTTACTACTTAATGGCTACAGGGTTTCCCTTGGAGGTAAAGAGAATGTTCTAGAATAATCAGGGGACTCTAACTTTTTGTCATTGCAATATACTATGATCATGTATAACTGGGTTGGACTATAACCCTAACAATTGTGGAATGCACACAGCCTGTGGCCTGCGGGTTAGGCATATCTGTATCTAGATGGCAATAATAGTTGTTGTACTGACTGGTTTTGTGTATCAACTTGACACAGGCTGGAGTTATCACAGAGAAGGGAGCTTCAGTTGGGGAAGTGCCTCCATGAGATCCAGCTGTGGGGCATTTTCTCAATTAGTGATCAAGGGGGTAGGGCCCCTTGTGGGTGGTGCCATCCCTAGGCTGGAAGTCTTGGGTTCTATAAGAGAGCAGGCTGAGCAACCCAGGGGAAGCAAACCAGTAAGGAACATCCCTCCATGGCCTCTGCATCAGTTCCTACTTCCTGACCTGCTTGAGTTCCAGTCCTGACTTCCTTTGGTGATAAACAGCAATATGGAAGTAAGCTGAATAAACCCTTTCCTCCCCAGCTTGCTTCTTGGTCATGATGTTTGTGTAGGAATAGAAACCCTGACTAAGACAGTTGTACATTGTGAATATTCTAAGTGCCACTGTATTGTAGTTTAAAACAGGTAAGTAGTAAGTTTTATTTTATGTATATTTCAGCACAATAAACCAATCCTCCTTATTTCTGATCCACATATTAGTTTCCTACCTTCTGAATAAACCCAAATTGAAGTCTACTTCCTTTTGCTTGGGACTATGTGTTAGTTTTCCCCCACCCTGTAATGACATCACTAAGTCTCTCTTATCTGTACTTCAAATCCTGTCCTGTCCCTCAACTGTTCTTCTCTGAAGTTCCTTATCCTGGGAAACCTCCACTAGACATAACTCCTTTTCCAAAGTTCCCTGGGAATTAGGCTGTACTACTGCTGTGGGATATAACTGCCTATATTATGAGATAATTGCTTGCTTTCACCTGGGACTTTCAAAACCTTGGTTCTGGCTCACTGGGTAACTTGAAAGACACCATGCAACTTTTGAGCCCAGTTTCTTCCCCCGCAAAAATGAAAGATCAGAGGAACTCCAAAGTCTTTTCTTGATCTCATAACTTCATATCCTGCTACCTTGCCCTGGCCCTGGCTTTTCCTGATGACACCCAAGAGTACATTCCTGTTTAGCATCTCTGAATCAGTACTAATTCCCATGGTGCTCCAGGTAATGAAGGTGTCACATCTTTATCACTGGTGTTAAGGTAGACCTCCTCTATGTCACTCCAAATATATGCCACTGTATCTCAGAGACCAAAAGAGAGACTTCCTTAAGGCTGTGACTAAATCCTGTCTGATTAAGTATAGCTTAATACTTCAGAGTATAATTTCAGAGCTTCCTTGCTATATTTACCCTTTCCATAGCCTTCCTATTTCTCTATTCTGGGTTTCCTCATACAACTCTCTTATTAGGCTAGACTATGAGTCTAGGGCTGACTTCGCTTACCTAGGAGAGTGCACTAAGAATCTCTGTTTCTTCTGTTTTTACCTACATGAGAGGTGTATTAAGGGCTCTCTTTGTGGCTACTCTGCTTCTACATTTGTCTGAATGCAACTGAATGATTGTCAAGAGAAGCCATCTCAATGTATCAAGGGCTTTCCCTTTGTCTCTGTCTAGACATGAGGTGTGCATGTGCCTTCCTGGGCTGCACAGGATAGCATTGCAGTTTATCCCAAGAGTCACTAGGTGCACACTCCATGTTCCACACTTGTATTCTACCCACCCCCCCAGATTAGGGATCCATGTGTTCTACCAGTCTGTGAGGGCCCCTCTAATTCAGTAGCTGTAGCACGTAGACAACAGGATCACATGGACTAGAAATCTCAGTGTGAATTTGAAATGAGGATGGCAAACAGAGTTCAGTTCCTTGCACATGTCAGCTTCATGCTGACAGGCAACTCTTTCTTTTCTTTTTCTTTCCCTTCCTTCTTCCTTCCTTCTTTCCTTCCTCTCTCTTTCTTTCTTCCTTCCTTTCTTTGTTTCTTTCTTTCTATCTTTTTTCTTTGTAAAACAGGGGCAATTGTGAGGTTTAAATGGGGGCTACCTGCATCCTGCATCCTGAGAGCCAAGCCATACTTGGCCTAATGTTTTAGATATTACCTCCCTTGGGCATCTTTCCCCAGTGGATTTTTGAGGATCCTGATGGACGACCTGCATAGAAGTGAATGTGAGAAAAACTCAAAGCATTGCCCCTATTCTGGTCAGCACAAGAGCAAGATATAGTGGAGGAGGGGGCAAGCAGCCCCTTTTACAGTGAGTGAGGCACACCTGACTGTTGTCAGGTAACTGTGGAATGGAGGTGAGACAAAGTGCTAGCAATGCAGTTGGTGGAAGGGGTGCCTTAGAGGGCCCTGCTGAGACATCCTCCCCTCCCTCAGGTATCAGCCATACCATGGGTCTAGAATAAAATGAAATTTATTTGGGGATATGTAAAGGGGAGTTGAGAATGGGGTAAAGGCAGAGAAAGAGAGGGGACAGAGAGGGACAGAGAAGGAGGCAGGAGGGAGAGGCAGATGGGGAGAAGGAGGAGGAAAAAGAGAGGAGAGAGGAAGGGAGGGGAGGAGAGGGGAGAAGAGGCCAGCCAGAAACGTGTGGAGAGAGGCGGGGGAGGAAGGAGGAAGAAGGAGTTCAGAGAAAGCAGAAAAAGACCAGAGAGAGAAGAGGCTGAACAATCTTTTATTGCAAGCCAGGACTACCTGGCCGTTGCTAGGTAACTGTTGGGTGGAGCCTAGAAGGAATGCTAACAGGCTAACTACAGCCTGCTGCTATAACAGGTATTTAGAAACTGCTCTCTCTAAAAAATGCTGACTCCTCGCTAGAGCCCATAGGGCAACTAAATGCAGAGCGGGAGCCTGGCATCTCTGCCTGCAGTTTGTATCCTCCTTCTCCTTTTTCTTTTCTTTTCTTTTCTTTTTTTTTTTTTTTTTTTTT
>NW_022196892.1:1879925-1912513 GCF_008632895.1 Mastomys coucha | reverse complement strand
TTTTTTTTTTTTTTGATTTTACTTTTTTTTTATTGGATATTGTATTTGTTTACATTCCCAGTTGCCCTCCTGCAAACTCCCTATCCCATCCCTCCTTACCCTGCTTCTATGAGGATGCTTCTCCACCCACCCACTTCCACCTCACTGCCCTAGCATTCTTCTACACTGGGGTATCAAGCAAGAAGTGCTTGCTGACAGGAGCCTGATACAGTGGTCTCCTGAGAGGCTCTGCCAGATCCTGACCAATACAGATACAGATGCTTGCAGCCAACCATCAGACTGAGTACAGGGACCTCAATGGAGGAGTTAGGAGAAGGAGCTGAAGGAGCCTGATCTGGCATCAGTGGGAGGGAGGCCCTTGGTCCTGTGAAGGCTTCTCCTTTACCTTTAATCTGGGTCCAGACTAACTCTGCACATGGGCATGGTAATCACTTCATGGGCATGTCTATATATGCATGGTGAGGCTGAGTCTGTCACACTTCCCATTAAGACTGGAGACAGAAAGATGCCAATCTTTGTCCTAAAACTTAAGTCGCCTTGAGTTCTAGAAATAGCAACACAGGACAGACCATTGAAGGCACTTACCTGTCCTGGAGTAGGTGTCCTGGCAAGGACTTCAGCAGACTGACTACCTTAGAGAAGTAGGGCTGAGGTAGTGATCAATTGTAAGAATTGAGCAAACAGAGACACTTCATAAAAATACTGGGAAGCCAGGAATGTCCATTAAGCTTAAATTCAGAGAGCTTCAAAAAGAGTTTACTGATTAAACATCCATCCCCAGGAGATGCCCTAATTGTGGGGAGTAATGTCCTGTTCCAGGAAACGTCCCCAGTAGGTTGTGGATCTCCCCATACCTCTTCAATATGCAACAGGTATCTCCTCCTTACCTGGGGTACAAAGGTCAAGGAAACAAAGAACAATGAGCTCCACCAACGAGAGATAACCAACTCATGCTGTAAAACTATGTTCTGAAAGGGTATAAAAGTGTGTGCTTTTCTTCCTCGGGGTCACCTTTGTTTGAATGCGGGACAGCCCCAGTATACTGGATTATTAAAAACCTCTTGCTGATTGCAGTGATCTCCATTTCTCTGTCTTTGTGAGTGGGATGACATCCTGGACATAAGATTCGGCTATCGGAATCTTACCCATTCAGGCCACTCATTTTCTGGGATTGCTTAGGATCACCTGCCTCTTGTACCCTGCCTCAGTTCTTCCTTTTGGTAAACCCAGAAGATTGGTTTGGGGGTCTTGTTCCACTCCCAGTAGGCCACATTAATTGACCCTCCTTTCTCTATCTCTGCCCTTAACTGTGCTCTTTAATTGGCATCTTGGAGATGGGTGGCTGACCCAGTCTCTTAGGACTCCTGAAATGAGAACATCTGCCCTAAAACCCTGTTGGCAAAGAGACAGTCAGTCTCAGAGGGCCCAGGAGACCCTTCCCCCTCTCAGAATATCAGAGTATTTTATGAGAAAGCTGTTATCGGGGATGAATACACACATCTTTCCTTCTGTTTAAAATGTTTTAAAGTCCCAGTTCTGGGAAGCTGCCCCTGAATCGTATCTGTGCTCAGGATCTGTTCTTAAATTTCTGCTATCTCCATTCATCCTGATATTCTTTTAAAAAAAAAAAATCCTCCCTCTCAGGCATCTCTTGCTGAAGCAAATAAGAGTTATTACCTGGCCTTCTCTCCCTAAGGCTGCTTTGTTCAGATTTGGTTGTCCAAGGCAACCAATAAAAGAAAATTTGGGGAACAAAGCCTTTTTGCTTTTTTTGGGTCACTCTTAATAGCCTGAGAAGGTCAAGAACTTCCTTACTTAGCAGGTTGTGCTGAAGACTTTGCTAAGTGCCAAGTGAGAGGCAAGATTTCAGTTAAAAGCCTGAGTTTCTCCTGCCTTTGTTCCTATGCAAAGTGTGTTGTTAAGTGAGGGCTTCTGCCTTGCAAATCCTCATTCTTTAATGGGAACCAGGCTTCAAGGCTGTTCTGCCTGCTAATGAAGCAGGAGCCATTCTCCTGGCTACTATGTGGTCTGCTATCCATGGAAGCAACACCACTTGCAGGACCAGACATTGATTAACAGCAGAAGATGGTAACACAGGAAACTTTAAGGGTTGATGCTAAATGTTGCCAAAGAAATTGGGGTCCCATTTAGGGAGTTTTTAATCTCAATATAAAGAGTTTAAGAAAGAATGCAGGCAGGTAAGGTTAGGCAAGCTGGACCTCTCCGCAGTTTTCAGGAGGAAGTAGATGGAGAAGAAGACTGCCATGATTTTTAAGTTAGGTAGATAGGTCAGCTTCGAACCACAGAGCAAAAAAGCAAGGGCATTGCCACAGTGTGGAGACCTACTGGCAGGGTAGTGGGAAGAGTGGGGGAGTGGCAGGAAAGCACTCCAGGCTCTGGCCAGTGTCCAAAAGAAAGAAAAAGATAAAAAGAAGGTAAAGGGAAAAGTTACATTTTTACAAGTTACTTAGAAAAACAATCAGGTTTACCCAAGTCACAAGATGGTGACTTCTGAAGTGACTACACCAAAGGTAGGGTTTCTGGAAAGCATGAATATATGATCTCATTTAAAAAGATAATTATACCTCCTATCTCTTCTGCATGGCTTTAGGTAGTCACTTTTGGGTGGTCTCTTGGCCAGTTGATTTAAAAACCCAGCTGAATTAATGACTTTGTTGGAGATACTGTTCGTTTGGTTATTTGTTGTCGTTGTTACCTTAAATTTGCTTTATATTTTTTCTATACATGTACGTATGTGAACCATGTACATACCTAGTGCTAATGAAAGTCAGAAGAGAATTCTGAATCCCTGCTGAATCTCCTGGAACTAGAGTTACAGATAGTTGCATGTTACCATGTGGATTCTTGGAATTACACCTGGGTCCTCCACAAGAGCAACAGTGCTCTTAATTGCTGAGCCAACTCTTCAGCCCAAGATTAACTCATAAGTGAGGAGACAATAGTAGTCATGCCTAAATCTAAGGTCAGAAGCAGGACCAGCCTTTAGACCAGAAGATATCCTCAGCAGAGCATTGATATCTCCCAAGACTATTGAAGTCTAGAGTGGGTGTTGGCATTTTGTCTAGGTTCTGCCCCACAGAGCTAAATGTGCCTGGCTGTCCCCTCCTCTCTCTCTTGCTCTCTTGTTCCTGCTCTATCCCCTTGCTCCTGCTCCCCCTCTCTCCCCATTCCCTCGCCCATCTCTTCATGTGCTCATAGCCACCCTCTACTCTTCTCTCCTTCTCTCTCTTTCTCTCTCCTCCTCTCTCTTTCTCTCTCCCTCTCTCTCTTTCTCTTCCTCTCTCTGCCTTTCTCTGTCTCTACTCCCTCAACTCTCCTCTGCCTGCCCTGAATAAACTCTATTCTATATTGTACCTTTGTGCCACTTGTCCCTCAAGGGGCAAGGGATGCTTTAGCATGGGACCTCAGAGGCACCCTTTTACCCTATACCTGACTGCACACCCACCAAACATATTCTTTCTCTCTGTCTTTTTATAAAACACAACAGTGGGAATCCTAAAATCTAGAGCAGAAATTCCAAGATCATTTAGCTGAATTTAGGAATAAGTATAACCCAGTAGTACCATGAGAATCCAGAGCTCCGATTCTAAAGCTGTTGAACCAGAAGAGATGAGTGTCTAGAAGAAGATGGGGTGTCAGTCACAGGTCTCCATTTAGGAGGTAAGAAAACAAAGCTCCATTCTGGCATTCCTAGAAAGAGCAAGGCCATCTTCTGCTTTTGGCCAAGAGTGGGAACTGCTTGTGTTCGGAGTCTCTGTCCCTCAGTTGCCTCTGTCCCAGTTTCTATCTCTTGCTCACATCATTGACATTAAAATAATAACCTTGCACGACTGTGCTTCCCTGTAAGATCCTCATTATTTTTCTTCTTAAATTTGAAAGTAAACTTTATTGTAAATGTCCATGTAATTATTCCATATTCACATTTTCTTTTCTTTTTAAATTGGATATTTTATTTGTTTACATTTCAAATGTTATCCCCTTTCCCAGTTTCCCCTCTGCAAACCCTCTATCCAATCCTCCTTTACCCTGCTTCTACCATGGTCCTCCCCCACCCACCCACCCACTCCTGCCTCACTGCCCTTGCATTCCTCTATACTGGGGCATCAAGCCTTCACAAGACCAAGGGCCTCCCCTCCCATTGATGCCAGATCAGGCCCCTTCAGCTCCTTCCCCTAACTCCTCCATTGGGGTCCCTGTGTTCAGTCTGATGGTTGGCTGCAAGCATCTGCATCTGTATTGGTCAGGATCTGGCAGAGCCTCTCAGGAGACAGCTATACCAGGCTCCTGTCTGCAAGCAACAGCAATAGTGTCTGTGTTTGGTGTCTGTATGTGGGATGGATCCCTAGGTGGGACAGTCTCTGGATGGCCTTTCCTTCAGTCTCTGCTCTACTCTTTGTACCTGTATTTCCTTTAGACAGGAACAATTCTGGGTTAAAATTTTGGAGATGGGTGGTTGGTCCCGTCCCTCAACGGGGGTTGGGGGGCATGCCTAACCTCTGGATATGGTCCTGACAGGTTCTCCCTCCCCTTTGTTGCGTATTTCAGCTAATGTCATCCCCATGGGGTCCTGGGAAGCTCTTGCTTTCCTGACACCTGGGACTTTCTGGTTGCTCCCCAGTTCCCCATCCCCCATTGCTACAGAACTCTGTGCAATTTCCTGACCCTCTGTACATCGCCTCCATCTCCTCCCTTACCTGATTCTGCCCGTCTATTTCCCACCCCCTCCTTACTTACTCCCAAATCCCTCCTACCATCTACTTGCCTCGATTATATTGTTTCCCCTTCTAAGTAGGATCGAAGCATCAACTCTTTGGTCTTTCTTCTTCTTGAGGTTCGTGGTGTCCATGAGTTATATTGTGGGTATTCCACACTTTGCCTAATAACAACTTATCAGTGGGTATCTACCATGTGTATTCTTTTGTGACTGAGGTACCTCACTCAGGATGATATTTTCTAGATACATCATTTGCTTGTGAATTTCATGAAGTCATTGTTTTTAATAGCTGAGTAGTACTCCACTGTGTAAATGTACCACATTTTCTGTACCCATTCCTCTGTTGAAGGACATCTGGGTTCTTTTCAGCTTCTGGCTATTATACATAAGGCTGCTATAAACATAGTGGAGCATGTGTCCTTGTTATATGTTGGAGCATCTTTAGGGTATATGCCTAGGAATGGTATTGCTGGGTCCTCAGGTAGTACTATGTCCAGTTTTCTGAGGAACTGCCAGACTGATTTCCAGAGTAGTTGTACTAGCTTGCAATCCCACCAGCAATGGACTAGTGTTCATCTTTTTCCACATTCTTGCCAGCATCTGCTGTCACCTGAGTTTTTAATCTTAGCTATTCTGACTGGTATAAGGTAGAATCTATGGGTCTTTTTGATTTGTATTTCCCTGATGACTAAGGATGTTGAACATTTCTTTAGGCGTTTCTTCGCCATTCAAGTTTCCTCAGTTGAGAATTCTCTGTTTAGCACTGTTCCACATATTTTGATAGGGTTATTTGGTTCTCCAGAGTCTAACTTCTTGAGTTCTTTGTATATATTGGATATTAGCCCTCTATCGGATGTAAGATTGGTATACAGCAAAATGCCGGGTCCTGTTTACATATCTAGTCTTTTAGTCTATGTCTTTTTATTGGGGGATTAAGTCCATTGATGTTAAGAGGTATTAAGGAATAGTGATTGCTGCTTCCTGTTATTTTTGTTAAAGGTGGAATTATGTTTATGTGGCTATCTTCTTTTGGGTTTGTTGAAAGATTACTTTCTTACTTTTTCTATGTAAGTAGAAAAATGTAGTTTCCCTCCTTGTGTTAGAGTTTTCCATTTATTATCTTTTGTAGTGCTTCATTTATGGAGGGATATTGTATAAACTTGGTTTTGTCATAGAATATCTTAGTTTCTCCATCTATGGTAATTGACAGTTTTGCTGTGTATAGTAGCCTGGGCTGGCATTTGTGTTCTCTTAGGGTCTGGATGACATCTGCCTAGGAACTTCTTAATTTCATAGTCTCTGTTGAGTAGTCTGGTGTAGTTCTGATAGGTCTGCTTTTATGTTACTTAACCTTTTTCTCTTACTGCTTTTAATATTCTTTCTTTTTTGTGCATTTGGTTATTATGTGATGGGAGGAATTTCTTTTCTGGTTCAATCTATTTGGAGTTCTGTAGGCTACTTGTATGTTTGTATGTTTATGGGCATCTGTTTCTTTAGGTTAGGGAAGTTTTCTTTTATAATTTTGTTGAAGATATTTTATGGCCCTTTAAGTTGGGAATTTTAGCTTTCATATTTACCTACTATCCTTAGGTTTGGTCTTCTCAGTGTGTCCTGGATTTCCTGGATGTTTTAGGTTAGGAGCTTTTTGCAGTTTGCGTTTTCTTTAACTGTTTTGTCAATGTTTTCTATGGTATCTTCTGCCCCTGTGATTCTCTCTTCTATGTCTTGTATTCTGTTAGTGATGCTTGTGTCTATGACTCCTGATCTCTTTCCTAGGTTTTCTATCTCCAGAGTTGTCTCCCTTTGCAATTTATTTATTTATTGTTTCTATTTCCATTTTTAGATCCTGGATGGTTTGATTCAATTCCTTCACCTGTTTGGTTGTCTTTCCTATAATTCTTTAAGGGTTTTTTTGTGTTACCTCTTTTAGGGCTTCTACCTGTTTACCTGTGATTTCCTATATTTCTTTAAGGGAGTTATTTATGTCCTTTTTAAAGTCCTCTATCATCATCATGAGATGTGATTTTAAATCATGCTTTTCTGGTGTGTTGGGCTATCCAGGGCTTGCTATGGTGGGAGAACTGGGTTCTAATGATGCCAAGGAGCCTTGATTTCTCTTGCTTTTGTTCTTTTCCTTGCCTCTGGACATCTGCTTATCAGTGGTGTTAGCTGGTTTTGTTGTCTCTGACTGTTGTTTGTCCCTCCTGTAAGCCTGTGTGTCAGCAGTCCTTGGAGACCAGCTCTCTCTGGGAAGAATTTGGGTATGGAGAGCTGTAGTGCAGGGTCAGCTCCAGGGTGCAGACAGAAATGGGTAGGATCCTGTCCTTGGCTATTCCTTGCTTCCTGTGTCCGTAGGGCTCCAGGCAGGTCCCTTGAAGCAGAAGTGGTAGTCTCAGGTGTGTCAGCACTCCTGGGAGAACAGCTCTCTCCAGGCTGGATTCGGGTATGGAGAGCTGTGGCACTGGGTCAGCTCCAGGAGCAGATGGAAACCAGAAGGATCAAGATCTTCATTCTTGGACCTACTTTCTGCCTCAATGACTTGGAACAAACTTACCCTGTCCCTTATCTGTAAAGTAGGGGATATCTTAGTCTCTTCACTCTCAGATAACTAACATATTGAATTTTCTATTTAGTGAATGGAGGGAAAAATATTTTTTTTTTGTCAGCTTCTAAATGTAGCAGCAGCAGAGATTTGGGGTTTTCAGAATTAAAGGTGATTACTGGACTAATATCTGTCCTGTGCTTAATATGCATATATCTTTCTGCTAGCTGGGCTAGGGTTATCTTAGGGATATGAGTCAGGAGGGTGTGGTCAAGTGAGTTAGGTACAGCAAAAACCTATACTATTAACAGCTCAATATAGAAACTGAAATCTAAAGAAGTAATTCCGATGTGTTTGTGTGTGTCTCTGTGTGTGTGTGTTTGCATGTACATATGTGTTTATGAGTAAATGTTTATGGGGTATGTGTGTGCCTGTATACACAGGAAGACCAGAAGTTGATCTGGATGTCTTGTCAACAGATGTATGTATGAGGGGATGCTCTCTCTATATGCATGTGTGGGACAGAGATACATATCCAATCCACATCACCCTCTGCCTAATTTTGTGAGACATATTTACCAATTCAGCTAGACTAACCAGTCAGCAAGTTCCAGGGGCCTTGTGTCTCTATTTCCACACTGGATTATAGACAGGCTGTGCTGCAGCCCTGTGCTATGGTTTGGCATAGGTGCTGGGGATGTAAACTCAAGTGCTTATACTTGGAGTGTCTTCCTAATACAAAGGATAGATTATTTTGACTCAAACTGTTATTACTTTCTCATTAGTTGCAATTCAGACCACCTCTGTCTCCCCATGAGATTAGATCCATGGCTATTTGGCTGTTTCCTGACATGGAGTAGGTTCCTATCCTGTACTCATTGGTAAGATAGTAAAAAATAGCAGATATATATATATATATATATATATATATATATATATATATATATATGATTAATATCTGGATAGAAAGACAGAAATAAAGTCATTTAAAAAGAAAACCTGAGGCAAACTATGACCACAGCTTCCTGGATACAAAGTCATGAAGTAGCCATGTCTGAAGACAAATGGGTCAAAAGTAAGAAAGTTACAGGAAGGTCACTGGGAACTGAGTATAGACTTTCTAACAGCACAGCTAATTGCTACAGTTAATTATTGCCAGGCAGGTATGGGGGGGGGGTTAGGTGACTAGATATCCTGTATATAGGGATAAAATCTAATTCTTTTAGTTTCTGAGTCTTGAAAATTACTTCTTAAAACTCCCATACAGATTAGATACATTATCAGATTTCAGTCGTGGTGACAAAATGCATGAGACAATCGACATATAAAAATAAAACTTTGGGCTACAGCTTGGGGGTTTCGGTCTGAGATAAATTGGCCTCCTTGCTTTGGATTGAGGTGGGCACTGTGCATCATGGGAGGCATACATGGTAGAAGGAAATATCCCTTCATAGAGGGCAAATAGAAAAGAAGAGACTGTAGTTACCATAAGTTTTAAAAGGGCTTGCCCCCAATGACTAAACTTTTGCCAGGCCACAGGCTGATAATCAAACTTTGTAACACCTGGGTTTTGGAATTTTATTTGCCATCTAAATTATACCTTCAAGAAAGCCATAGAAATGATTCAGTGGGCTTGAGCTGGCCTGGAATTTGCTTCCTTGTGTCTTCTGACCCATTCTAAGGAGACAGTGGCTCGCAGCCAGGAACCTCAGTTAAAACTTGCAATATGGAGACCATCTGATAGGTTTTGTAGAAGGCGTTCCCATGGTAAAAGGCCTATCTGAGGAAGGATAAGACTGTGATGGTAAGACTGTAAGGATCTCAGGACCCAGGTCCATAACTTGGACCTGGAACCCTGAGGGCTATGAAAAGGACCTTGAGGACCGAAAAGAAGGCATGAGGAAACTGCCATGCAAGGTCAGCTCAGAGGTCACTTATGTGATCAAAGCCTCCTCCTCCTCCCCCCTCCTCCTTCTCCCCCTCCCTCCTCCTCCTTCTCCTCTCCCCCGCCCCACTTCTCCTCCTCCCCCCTCCTCCTCCTCAGTTTCTCAATTAGAATGGTAAAACATCTGCCTCCATGTACTGAAGGCAATGTAGAGACAATGTTCAGACAGACCCTTTGAAGAGTGAAGGCTCTCTCTCTGCTATAATACAAAGTGTAAGCTTTGTGCTTGCATGCTGTGATGCTTGCAAGAGCCTCCCTTCCTTTTGCCTTTTCCTTGTTTAACAACTGTATCTTGATTTATATACTTACAGAAGCTAAACATTCAGAAACATACAAAGAAGAAAATAAATATCTGTGTTCACACCACCAAGAATTAATTATGGCTAACAGTATGGCAGCTTTGCACTTGCACGTACTACCCCCTCCCCACGTTAAAAAATAATGCTCTTGGTTTTATAAACATAATATATACAATATAAAACTTTCAAAAAGGAAGAGGCCCCTTAAAACAGTGAAGCATGAAAGTGGAGGAGAAACATTTATATCTTACTATTATTAGCAAATTAGGTACAAATGGGCTAGGGGTGCAGCCCAGTGAGAAAGTGTTCCCTCAGCATGCACAAAGCTGTGAGGGTCCGTCCCTAGCACTGCATAATCCGGGTTTGGCAGCATATCTAGGCAGAGAGATCAGAGATTCAAGGTCATCCTTACATGTATAGCAAGTTCAAGTCCAGCCTGGGATACAGGAGATCCTTTCTCACAAACAATAAATAAAGTTCAAATCACTTTAGGCAGCTTCATATACTTTATGCAGAATGGAGACCCCCTGAGGGGTTACTAGAAGTCAAGTATACCATATAAAGCAAATACACAGGGTGATCCCTGGCACACAGTGCTTAATATATAGTTGGGTTATAGTTGTCAGAATTGGGCTACATGTGAGCAGGTAAAGTTCTGGCTAATTCTGAAGCTTTGTAGAGGAATTTCTGTGCTGCAGTTATTTGAAAGTGATTTTTCAGGTTGGGCCCAGGCCTTAAGGTCTCCTTTCTTTCCTCTATATCCCTTTGTGCCATACTAAAAAGTAGGGAATGACCGCGACCCTTGAGACTGAGTGCTGATACATGAAGACCTCCAGGGACCAAAGAGGTCACCAAATCTTCGTCTGTTTCCTGCCTTCCCCTCTCGACCACTTGCTCTTTTGCCTTTCCTAACTTCTTTTGCTCCTCTGTTGTGAATCTCAGCAATGGAAGGCCCAGAGAATACTATGTCTTCCTCTGTACACTGTAGCCTTTTCTCTCTTCCTGGGAAGCATACACATTGCTCTCAGTTCATTACTTACTTACTGGGACATCTGTCTTCACTGGTGACTTGAAAAAGAGGTATGCATGTCCCTAGTTAACAAGTCAGTCGAACACAGGATACAAATTAGCTGTTACATAATGACCTTTGCACCTGGAATTCATTATAGCTTTAAATCCATTTTATAAACAAACGTGTTAACTCTAAACCAGGAGCAAAAGCCTGGGGTTGCTCAGTGAGAAACCCTTTCACCCAGTGATTGAAAACTCTTGACATTGCCAAATTTCTTGTGCTTTGCAAACATTTGCTACAGCTTCTCTTTCCCCTAAAACAGGTGTCACAGGGAGGCTTCTTGTGTGTGTTTACAATCATTATGTTGTATTAAACAGTCATGTTGTGTTCCAGAATGAGATCAAAAAATGCTGCCTAGCCCCCACCTGCAAGGCAATTAAATTATTGTCTGGCATGTTTATAGCCTCAGGACCAGTAATCAGCTTTTCGCTTGAATAGCAGTCATGGTGTTACAATCCAGCTCTTTGCTGAGACGGTCGGACTTAGCATTTGCATTTGATAATTTAATTCAAATAATACAGAGAGAAGTGTAACACAGTTACACTTCCTGGCAAGTGTCAGAATAAAAGAACCGAATGAGTTGTATAGCCAGCTTTGTTTGTTTGTAAATAATTTCGTATTCCTGAATGGTTTCCACTTCCCAGTTGTTAACCTCTGCTGCTCCTATTGAATAAACTAGGAATTGGTAGTAGCCTCAAAGGCCACAAGTACAGCATCTCTGTCCTTTCCTTCCTCCAAGGAAGACAATATCTGAGCAATCTTTAAATTTTCATGATGTTGTGGAAGTCCTACACTGAACCATTAAAATAGTCTCCCCATAGAGAGCTTTGCATGTGCGCACATGCAAGACACCTTTACATATTAGAGATCCATTTTCTCGTAAGAGCCTCTGTTCTGAAGAATATTTGGTAACTTTAGTAAAAATATTTACTACAGGCACAGTGGATTTCCCAAGTTAATGTGCAATCATTTTACAAACTAAAGTGAGTGAAGTTGAAACAAAAGGCACTTCTAAATATGTCTATCCAAGAGATAGTTCAGTGGATCTCCTCAAGGTTTCCTTTATAGGAATCCCAGCCTATAGGGCCTCGGCACATAATGTGTTTGTTGACTCCTAGGTAAAGTATTCCAGCTGGATTCTAAACATGTTGTCAATGCCCCCTTTCTCTCCATTTTACTCTCCCTAGAGAGAAAATATCCTGCATGTTCAGGTCCCTGAGATACCAGAAAAACCTAGACCTTAAAAAAAAAGTAGTTGTATTCTTCCATTCTTTGATATTTCTTTCTTGTTATTTTTCTCTGTTTTACATGGCATTTTAAGCTTTCCCAGTATGACCTACATGGGCTTTCCCTTGATTAGAAATGAGTAGGGTCTGATGAGGTTCTTCACACCTTCTGTGTACCCCTGGTTCGCAGGACCTGCTTTTGCTACTCAACATGGCGGCTAAATGCAAATTAGACTGTGGGTGTTTTCAAAGAAGTTCGTTATATGAGAAAATGATATTTCCTGACAGTCTCTTTGTAAAATATTAAAGGGAGGGCATCCATACCTAGTGCTTCTAAAGCTGCCGGAGACACCCTAGGCAGAGCTGGTGTCTTCCTGCCCTTTCTCTGGAGGCAGAGGGATGGCTGCTGTGGAAGGATGGCTGCTGTGGAAGGATGCCTGCTGCAGAAGCCTACTTTCCCTTCCCTGCCCCATTGTTACCTTTTGTTCTTTGCTCTTTTCTTCCTTTCATAGACGTCTTTCATTGGTAAATTGTTCTTATCTAAACTTTGATTTAACATAATAGATAATAGGATTATAAGGTTTGTCACATTTTTTGTTTTTGTTTTTATATCTTCCCTGCTATTTACCTATCTATGTGAGGTATAATGTGATGTTTGGCTGTGTGTATTCATTGTGGAATGATGAAGTCAACTCAATTAATCTACTCATCATCTCATATTTTATATGGTCGGAACCTATAAAATCCACTCTGAGCAATATCTGAATATGTAGCACATTATACAGTATCAGTGATACAGGGTCAATACTTTACAATGGATCTCTACAACTTGCTCCTTCTAACAAACTTCATATCCTTTGTGTCCTTCACATGCCCCAGGCCTTGATAACAACTCGAAAGAACTTCTGAGAGTACACAGTGTAGGGAACACATTATACTGGCCTTTATTTTTGTTCTTGGGCTCAATGTGTCCAGGGAAATAAGGCCTGAGACTACTGGAATACCCACTGAGAAACCTTTTGTTCCTCTGAAGAACAGCCTAGTGCCCTGCTAGCCCTGCTGCTGGAGGCTGTTTTCTACAGGGATCTTTTTTCTCCAAGTCAGCTCAGACTTCTCTTGTCTTGATTCTGAAACTGTAAAGCCCAACCAACCCTATTTTTGAACAAACTCCATTTTGTGTGAAACCAGTGGCTAAACTCCAATTCCAGGAAGTAAACCACAAAGTCCACCTGAGCAAACACATATATGACAACCCACTCCCCTTAGCAACAGCTAGTGAGGTTACAATAGCAGGGTCAAGGTACACATAGAGGTAAAGAAGACACCCTGTAGAGAATAGATAACTTGGCCATTCTGTTTATCAGGTGGTTTTGCCCCCATGCTTGGTTCCTACAGATTATGTCAGAAATGCAGTTTTTAAAATATTAACTTGCTGACCCAGATAGAAATTCATCAAGCTTGCTGTAACTACAATAAATAATCCATACCCTTAGACTCAGGGCCCTCACTCTGACCGACTGTGATGGGGGATGGTAAGAGATCTTGTTCGGGAGCTCGTAATAAAGACCCTTATGTGTTTTCATTGGAATTGGATCCTCACTGGTCTTTGGGGGTTACCTGCGACTTTAGTATAACAAAACCACAGGGACTAGAGCTGAGCTACCAGTGGTCATCCTGCTGAGAGCCAAGTCACTGCTTGGGTACAGCCTTGCCAGCCCAGAAGCATGTGTTCTCTCCACCCATGTTCCAGCTACAACTTGTTTGCATATTTTACCAAATATTCATCAGCAGATCCTCTGTCACTTGTACCTGTGACAGGGGTACCACTGTGGGCCCATGCTGATGTAAGTAAGACTCTGGTGATCCTTAGCTTACTTACTGGGGACTCCCTGAGTGAATGACATAGAGCTGGGGATCGATGCAAAAAAGCAAGAGGAATGTATTGTTCCAATATGTTAAGGTCACCCTGCACTTAGAGAGAGAATGACCAAGAGCAGCTGTCTGGTGAGCCTTTATACAGTTCTTGAGGAAGCAGCCATTAGGCACAATGTGATCAGCAGAACAGTATAACTTAAATTGATTGGTCTTTAGGGAATGAGGTAGGTGGCCAATGGTCCCTGAATGTGTCTAATGAACTCTCCCTCCCCTCAGGTGGTTGGTCTCTCCCCCATGTGGTCTGAGGAATGTAATCAGCCCCTCCCTTCCAGAGGGGAGAGGAGCCTATGACCTTTCTCTTCCAGGAGGGTAAGAGTCCAGTGGAATTTTCTAAAGTTCTTGAGCTGACCTCTTTACTAACACATCCCTTCTCCTGAGGGACCAGCCACAAAGAAAGTATAGTATAGAATAGAGTTTATCCAGTCATGGGGAGGGGAGTTGAGGGACTAGAGACAGAGAAAGGCTGAGAGAGAGAGAGAGAGAGAGAGAGAGAAAGAGAGAGAGAGAGAGAGTTGAGGAGTAGAAGAAAGCCATGTGCAAGTGGAGAGATGGGGGAGGGGAGTGAGGAGAGAGGAGGAGCAGGAGCAAGAGGACAGAGCAAGAGCAAGAGATCAGGAGAGAGAGGAGGGGGCAAGCAGTCCCTTTTATAGTGAGGCAGGCACACCTGGCTATTCCCAGGTAACTGTGGGGCAGAGCCTAGACTAAATGTCAACACAGGTACTTTCTCTGCTGCTGCTATCCAGCCCTTCTGGTCAGAACTGACTGAAATCTGGTGCACTACTATGCTATATCCATTCTAGTCTCTGCCTTGAATGACTTGGTAATGAAAGAGCCACGATGAACATTCCTGGGGGCACAAATACTCCATCTCATGTCACATGGCTTCCTGAGCTCTTCCAGAGAGAGGCACTTACGAGGATTTTAATGGTTATCTGTGGGAAGAGGTGAGTGTCTCTGAGAAGTAGAGCCATAGTGGTCAAAGAGGAGTCACAAACAGAAATTACCAGCTCTAGGGGACAATGAGCAGTGATCCAGAGAGATTAACACATCAATCTTACCTTAGTATACATTTAGGATCTTCTCACCAATCTTATATTAGTATACATTCATGCTCTTATCATCAATCTTATATTAGTATACATTCAGGATCTTCACACCAGTCTTATATTAGTATACATTCAGGATCTTCACACGAACAAGACTCATGAAATCCAGTGAACATGGACGGATCCTTCATCAGAGCAAATGTAATGATTTACATTTGTTATAATTCTATGATTAGTTCTGTTAATAAAAATGTCTATTTAAGCTATTTAAGAAACCCACTAAAGTTCTATAATATTAATTTCATGGAAAAATTCCAACAGAACTATATTAGTTTTCCCCCATTAAGGTAACATTATGAACTTTTAATGGTACTCTCAGCTATAATGGTTTTTATTGACCTAATTATTAAATGAATTAAAATCTGTCTCAATGCCTTAAAAATTATGTAATAACAGCATCAATTCAAAAGCCGGTTATTATGGGATTAGAAAGGAGAGATTCTCCAAGCCACATACCCCTAACACATATTGTTTTATCCAAGAACAAAAAACAAATTGTTGTTTAATATGTTTGAGGCATTTGCCTTTGAGAAAATTATAATAGACAAATAGTATTTTATGGTGAGCTGTATTGCACATGGGAAATTTGTCTCTTCTTAAGTTTCTGAACTTTTGATGATTTCCAAAGGCAGTACTAGAGTGGTGATATCAGATACATGACTGAATCTATGTAGGTTTTACTAGCTCTTGGTATGGAAATATGAGGGCCAGTTCAAAGGAGGAAGGAAAGCATCAGATCCCATTTAAAGCCCACCTGGCTAAAGTACCACAGTCTAAAGCAGGAGGTCTCAACCTTCCTGTGCTGCGACCTTTACCACAGTTCCTCATGTTGTGGTGACCACCAACCATAAAATTATTTCATTTCCACTTTATAATTGTAATTTTGCTACTTTTATGAATTGTAATATAAATGCTTTTGAGATAGAGGTTTGAGACCCACAGGTTGTAAACCTCTGACGTAAAGAGAAAGGGAGGTTAGGACACATTGATTTTACCTCCTGGTCATAGTGGACATTTCTTTGGCAGAGATATTAAATATAGGGTGCCAGTGCCTCTAAGTTCCTTATCCAGTCTTGACTCAGACATTACTAAGAGACTGCTTCATCCTTCCTCAATAAGACAATATGGTCTTGGGCTGATCTTGGGACTGTGTTTCAGGCACACTCATCTAGTTGGTGGATATTGAAGCCTATTTTGCATTCCTGTTGGTCATTCACAAATGCGATTTGTCTTTTACACATACGTGCACAAAAGCTCTCTGAGAGGATGTGCTAATCAGCTTTCCATTACTGTCACAAGTGCCTGGGCTAAATCATCTTCTATAGAATAAATGCTTTATTATGAGAGGGAGCAGTATGTAGAACAGAAAGACATGAAATAACCGGAACCATGGAGAGGAAAGGAGTGCAGATGAGGTGAAAGCTGCTCACAAGAAGGGCAGCTAAAGCAGCTCTGATTGCTGTGAGTTTAGCAATTAAGGAGAAGCCTCACTCTTTGTAATGGAAAAATGGGAAATGTGCCTTGAGTGTAAGACGCTACTGAAGGTAAGCTAAAATGCCAATTCCTTGGGAAGGGAAGAGCTGGAACAGAGACTGCACCTGAAGGGGATCCCTGATGGAAAACAATCTCTTAAGGAAGTATTTCAAAGGTACCAAGGCTGTACAAAAGGCCCAAGACTGGGGCAGAATGGAGCAGATTTCATCCTGAGTTGGGAGAAACCTTGGCAACATTGCCCACATGGTCCTAATTTTGTAGACCATGGAGGATAGCATTCAGGTGCCAGAAATCTGTTAAAGCTAGGCAGTGTGTAGCATGGATGCCTCCATCCGCTCCCCCTGCCCCCACATTGAAATGAAGATGCTTACTCTATCTCACATTCATAGTGGAAGTGTATAACCCTTGAACATAAATTATAAGAGCTCACAGTTAAGATAAGCCCTTTAGAATCTCAGAAAAGACTAGGTTCTGAACTTTTGAGTAGTACCAGGACCATTATAATTAACAGGAGCTTTCAAGATAAACTAAATGCAGATTGCATTGTGAAATAAAAGTGAGACTTTAGCATCCAGGCAAGTGTAGACTTAAGATTGTTAATCTCAATTGTCAATTTGATAAGATTTAGAACCACATAGTTGCCAAAACGATAGGCATGTCTGTGAGAGGATTTCCAGAAAGGTTTAACAGAGGCAAAAACACTATCCTGGATATGGTTAGTACCACTCTGTTGGCTGAGGTCCCAGCCAGAATAAAGAGTAGGAAGCAAGCTAACACCGGCATTCATCCCTTATTGCTTCTAGACTAGGCAGACCACGTGATTAGCTGCCATCTGCCCCTGTTGCCAAACCTTCTGCACCATAGCCATGAAGACTCAAACTGTGACTCAAAATGAAGCTTCCCCCTTAAGTTGCCTTGGGGAATCTGCTTCTTGTTCTATGGGGTACAAATTTTTTTTTTTTTTAAATTGCCCTCATCAGTTATTTTGTCATAGCAACAAATTAGACAAGTAGGTATCACCGGAAGTTTCACAGATCGCCACACCCACACACACACACCAGAGACACCTTTTGTCACTAGAGAAACTGCTGTTTCTTTGGGGATTACTAATCTAGTAATAAAGGAACTTAAAATTGACTCAGGAAGGACTTTCAGAGTTTTAAGGAGAACACATCCAAGATAAGCAGGCTGTCTCCACAGCTGTCTCCCTGGAGAAGGAGGATAGAGAAGTCAAAGAATCCCGTGTTGTGCGTGTTTCTGTGGCACAAGACAGAAGGGAGCAGGGTAGCTTCATAGAAGAGGAATGAAGTAGCCTAAAGTACCTGTAAAAGCATCATCCTTTTGTGTTCAAAAGAACAAGTTCCATGAAGGAAGTTGATAAGTTATGCGTTTTTGAGGATGGCATACTGAGAAGGAAGAACATATTTTCTCATTAAAAGGACAATTGTTTCTTCCAATTATTTAGCATGGCTTAAATGGATCACTTTTTCTGGAGGTGTGGTATCTACCAGATAGCTGACAGCCCCAGCCATATTAACTGGGTAGTTTGGAGTATTGTCTCGATCCAAGGCCAGAGGTCAACTCTATTCTTCTGACTTGGAAAAAATAGCTTTCCCTTAATGGGGTCTCAACAGACTCCCAATCAAGGATACTCTAACAATCTCCTCTGCAGAGATATAACCCCAATGTACCTTAGGAGAGGGGCTGAAATTGGAAAAGAGGCATAATCTATTCTTCCTCTGAGATTCCCAAGATCTAGTTTTTAAGCTGCTTTACCAAAATGAGATACTACCTGGTGTTCCTCCCTGGAGAACCAAGGACATTCCTCTCACTGCCCCATCTAATCACCTATCCTCACCATAAGCACTATTATCTTTTCGTTTGACACATGAGGAAGCTGGACTGGGGATCTAGTATTTACCTAAGATCATATAGCCAGCAAAGGTGAAGTTGAGGAGTTTAACTTCAGAGTCTATGTCTTGTATTTAAAAAGGTCTCACCTACATGCCATCAAGAGGAAAAAGATTGAACAAGCTCTGCCTCAAAACCAGGCCTGGGTTGGAAGCCTCTCCACTATTTTCAGCCATTAATTTGGAGTCTGGGATGTACCACCCCAAGGGATTTAGTGAGACTCAGTAAGGTATTGTAAATAGACTGTGATAAAAGAGTGCCTGTTCCATAGAGCAAGATTCTATAAACCATGTCATTTAGGGCTTAGGCTGCCCTGCCCTGGTGGGATTACAGAAGATAACAGTAGCTGTCCCTGAGGACTCTAGTGGGGATTACAGGAGGGCCTGTATTTAGAGTACCCACGAAAGGCTGGCTGGAGAGCTTCCTATACAGTGGCTGTTCTGGTTGATCTAGAGGAAATCTCATCTTGAGTTTGTGGCATCCAGAGCAAAATCAGAGCAGCAGCTAGGACAACCTAGTCAAATCTCCACTATGATTGTCACCTCTGTACCTAGAGCAGGCACTGGTATTGGTGGTATAGGTGGCTCTGGAAGGCATTTGTGCTAATATTACAGACTGAGACATTTTTAATTTAGTCAGATGCTGTTTCCTGGTGGAGCAATTTGTACCATTAGGGGAAAATTCCACACAAAACATTTGGTGGGAAGTCTGATGTCTATTATTTAGTTTCAGTCAAATTTTGACAACAATATGTTCCAGAGAATTGCAGATGTTCTCAAATCACATCCTATTTCTGTAAAATCCATGTGTGATATTTATTGAATAGAGCATCTGCCATAGCAGGGAAGGCATGGGTCTTTTTGATGGTTAAAAAACCCCAATTTCTAGTTCATGGAGACATGCTGCCTGTGTACCAGGGAAGCTAGCATGTGTCACACTGTGCCCTCAGAAGGCTCCCACAACATCCCTTTTTACGTAGCCTATGCTACTTTGGAGGACAGAACTGTTGCATGGGCCCTGGCTGGGACAATGCAGGCTGAACTTGAGGGAAGAGAAAAATGACAATCCTTTCTTGCCCAGGATCTCAAGCATCAAGTCCTTCTCCCTCCACAGCAAACCCTTCTTAATAAGCAAAGAATATGGGCACAATCTCATCTTTTACTCAAGGCAACAAAACAAGCCCTTCGTGCTGCAGAATTAACAAGACTTGAATATATTCTATCATATATGGTCTGGTTTCCTAATTTAACCACAGACAGGCAAAATCTTTAAATCTCTAAATTTCTCTCTGGAGATAGAAAGAATGTGTGTTTTCTTTGGATTTTGTGGTATTTGGGGTAGAATTGAGAACCTGTACATGCTAAGCAGTTTCTCTACCATTGAGCCCCACCTTTAGGTCTGAAATTGTCATTGGATTTTGCAAGGACTGAGATATTAAGGAAGACAGGGTGGGGATGAGAATCATATCGTCAGAAAGTAGCAGTTGTTTGCAATTGCCATGTGACTTCAAATGAGGCTTGTCATTCTAGGTAAAAAAGCTGCACTCCAGCACTGACACCAGGTTTAACTGGACCCTGTCCCTCTCATCCTGAGCTTGATGCCTATTCTCTGTCAGATTTCTTGCCTTGCTCAATTAGTTTCACCAGGAATCCTAATTGCCTTTCAGTGACCACCTTTGATAGGGTTTCTTACTTGAGTCCCCAAGCAAACTTGAAATTAGGTGGAAAAGCTTGAGTTCAGGTGATTTTTAAGGGGAGTCAAAGGAGATATGTATTGATTTTCATTCATTAAATAAATATTGAACAGCTATTTTCTGCAAGACACTGAGCCAAGCCAGGGAAGGAGAGGAAATGGTGATCTCTGCAAGTGAGCCTCTATTTACATGGGAGGAGGTGAGAGATGAGTATATAGATGCCCATGGTATAGGCCATATACAAGATATGTTAGGAGATTGAGACAGACACGCCATCTATACTCCAGAAAATGGTAAAAGCCTCAACCAAAGGAAAAGGAATGTGCCATACAGTAGGTAAACATGGAAGACCAGTGAGCAGACATTGGAGACCTAATTCAAACCTACCGAGGCACTTGGCAACACAGAATTTGGTTTGAAGACTAGAAAGGATCAGATCTGCTGTGACTCTCATGAAAGCTGAAGTATGTTGAGCTCTTAATAGCGGGCACATTTCCATAAGCATAGAAGAACAATAGTTTCCTTTAATGGTCTTCAAATCAACTCAGTGAGTTATTATGCTCCTATTTTATGCATAGGAGCACTGCAGCTCATAGACATGACTGCCTTCCTCTTACCAAAGAGGTAGCAATTGTGGGATTTAGACTGAACACTGGGCTATTGTGAAGCTGAGCACCAGGGGACATTTTCAGGACTGTTGCATCATAGCCTGGGTGTACCCAGTACTCTCAATAGCTTGGAAAGTCATATTTCCTTGAACAGCCAAACTTTAGATTAAAACCCCAAAGTTGGCTCCATCTTGTCCTCTCCACTCTGGAGGACATTCTCTTCTAGGCAGGCTATGAGAGCCCCTCAATTACCAGCTCACACTGGTTTAATGTACCCGTTCTGCAGCCAAAAACCATTCATTGAGTTCAAAGGAGAATAAAACTCTAAGGGGCTTATTAATAATTGAACATTTCCAACACATGTGGGATTGTTAATTCCATTTGCCACAGAAATCCTGTCATGATGATTAAGACTTAGTCACTATAGGAACGCTGAAAAGGGAAATCCATTTTGTGGCTGTACAACTCCCACTGTCTTAATGCTACTGAAAGAGTCTCTTTCAGGTGTCTGAATGCTGTTGTCATCCAGCATGGCCTGAACTGCCCCCTCTGAGTGCATGGTTTCTTACTTCTATGAGTATTTGCTACAAAAGGTGCTTCACCCTTAGATGCCCTCTGCTGGTAGTGTTAGGACCCTCTTCACACACAACTGGCATCATGAATGCCCTTGCTGCTGCTTTTCAGTCAATGAGCTTTTACTGAAGTCAAGGCCCATGCTGTCAAGTAGCCTGTGCTCAGTAGACTGTGACACAGAAAACTCAAAGCTCCTTTTCTAAGTGACAGAAACCCAACTTACAGTGTCCCAGCGAAAAGATATGACTTGAATTGCTCGTATAATCTAAAGCTCTCACGGAGATGATTCAGGCCTGCAAAAATCTATGGCCATTTGTGGTAGTTTGAATATGCTTGCCCCACAGTGAGTGGTAGTGTTAGGAGGTGTGGCCTTGTTGTAATGTGTCCCTGTGAGAATAGGATTTAGAAGTTTCCTCCTATGCTTAGGCTCTACTCATTGCCAAAGAGATCTTTCCCCTAGCTTCCCGAGGGTGCCATTTTTCCTAGTTGCCTTCAGACCAAGATGTAGAACTCTCAGTTCCTTTTCCAGCACGATGCCTGCCAGCACTCTGCCATGTTTCCTCCTATGATGATAATGAACTAAACTTCTGAAACTGTAAGCCAGCCTAAATTAAATGTTTGCCCTTTTGAGCATTGCCTTGGACATGGTGTCTCTTCATAGCAATGGAAACTCTAAGATAGCCATGAGATCTTTCTCACAAGCAGCCTCACTTCAAAGATGGAAGTGTGAGCAACCGGAAGCGCACACCCTACTGGCTTTTAGTGAGAACACTTTCCTCAGTGATGCTTAAGTAATAAATGTTAAATACATACTGAGACTCCTCTGATACAGCCTGAGTCCCATGTCCACCACTGCTTTGATAATGTGGGCAAGGAGTAGATATCCCATTGAGGCTATATCTGAAGTCTTGAGTCCTTACTAAGGTCACATAGAAATGAAACCACTTGTACCCAAAGTCCAAGGTACAGGTCAGTTCCTCTAGGAACTGGAGACTAAATAACCTAGAGAGCTAGGGTGAAACCTACATGACAAACATAAATAAATAAATAAATAAATAAATAAATAAATAACAAAACAAAAAACAATGAAATGAGTCTTAGTGATATTCTGTTACCCTCATAGATTGGTTCTCTGTCTATTGTCACCAGAGAGGCTTCCTCCAGCAGCAGGTGGGGGCAGGTGCAGAGACCCAGACCCAGTCACTATGCAGAGAATCTAATTTGGAGACCTTCATCGGTTTTCTCCCTTTGGGGATCAAGGAACCCTGCAAAAGAGGGAGAGGAAGACTGTAGCAGTCAGAGGGTATGGAGGACACTAGGAGAACATGGCACGCTGAATCAATACATTAAAAGTAAACAAGGGAATTGAATATAATATAATCTGATGTCTATTGAAAGAAATAGTGAATTGAAAATAATACAGTTTATATTTAAACTTTCTCTCATTTACATCTATGTGTTTAGTTTTATACATTTCTTTTTGTAAAATATTACGTTTATAATGTGGACTATTAACCTAAGAAGGGACACCTTGTTTTTATATAAGTGAGAAAGAAAATTTTGCTTCATATTAAATAACTCTCCATGGGGGGGGAGGAAACAACCATAATCACTACAACAAAACAAAACAAACACCAATGGAACAAGGAAATGAAGGTAAGATCTCAGAAATCTCCCAAGGAAAAGAGTTTTGCACTTAGTCATGAAGAATAAATAGAAACTCAGGAGTTGTGTAGGAGGGTAACCGGGTATCTAGCCCTCTCTGCCAATGCTTCTAATAGGAATGATCCCGGAAAATGGTTTTTCACTTAAAAAGATTTGCCTAGCTCTCAACTGAGTAACTGCCCTGGGATAGGATGGCAGTTTGCAGTAGGCATTAGATTGCCTTGTATTGATATCAACTTATAGAGGAGAGACAACTACTAAATGAATAAGCCTGAGAAGATGGCTCAGTTGGTAAGCACTTGACACTTAGGCACATGTTCCCAACCAGAGTAGGAGTAAATCAACTCCTCGAAGTTGTCCACTGGCCTCCACATGTATGCCCACACAAAAGTAAATACATTTGAATTGAATTTTAAATTGTTGTCCAAATGATAAAGTAACTATCATTTTAGTGAGTGTTTAACGTTATAGATCACTAATTCCTCAAGCTATGAATTGCCCAGCTTTAAAGTTGCTGTTTCCTAATACTATAACCACTCAGCAATACAATATAGTGAAGAAGGTGGACAGATTCATTTATATACATTTCCATGCAGGTGCATGCATACACAGACACACACACACTGGACACCATTAAGAAAGATTGCAGAAGGTCAATGGAACTCCTTGTAGTTAGATAGCTGGCTACTTTCCTGCTCTCCCTACATACATCTCAGCTGGTGAATTTGTCCTCCTCCTCAATGTTCTGTACTTGGTGCTTTCTTTTCGATGCTCAGTGTCTTCATCCCCTGGGTCTATCTCAGTACCAAGTACTGTTGTCTACTTTTTACTGGATTCCCCTATGAAGCATTTGAAGTTCAAAATGCTTTTGGGTATGAAAACAAGGGAAGTTTGGAGATGCTGTTTTTATGCTAGTGATCCTATTACTCTATGATGAAGTTGATTATTTTATTTTGTATCTAATCTGGCCACTGAACATTACCATAGTGGAATCCATCTACATAAGCAGTTTGAGGGAAGAGAGACTTTGCTCATTTGCACATCCTGAGACTAGCAATGGAAAACCTGTCATGACAGTCCATCTGCAAAAGGCACCACCGTGGCAAAGAGGTGTGTGTGGCAGAAAGACACTTAGCAGGGGGAGAACAGCCTTGTGTCTGGGTACATTCTCCTTTACAGCATGGTCTTCAATTACTTATTAAATGAAAGCCAGATGCTTATACTTAACATCTTTAATGTTTCCACATTCCCAGGTATCTCATAAAATACCACTACTAAATCAAAGTCCCTGCCATAGACTCTAAAAGAATGTATGGTATTGCAGAGATATTAATGAATTAGGGGTTTTAAAAGCCACATTCATAATTTTTTCAAGGTCTACACTCCCTCTCCTCCATGTACATGCACACTCCCTGCCCCCCAAATAAAATAGATTGGAGAGGGAAGTCACAGATAAATGTCTCCGTGTCACCAGCTGGCAATGCATCTTCTACCAGACAAAATGAGTTACTGGGAGAAAATTTTCGATGTGATTTAGAAGATACGATTTAAATTCTATTAGAATTTCTTGAGATAAAAGGCAGTGAGTTAAGTGAGAGGATGTAAGCCTTACTGTGATATCTGATTGCTAATGAGCAGAAAGTATTAATCTTAGCAACCAAGAAGAGAAAAATGCCTAGTATTTTCATTAAATCAACTAAATGATTAAATGAGTTAGTCACTGGAAACCATTTTAATTTTCTGAATGTGAAATGTGCAGCTTACAGTGAATAAATTCAAAGCACCTTTCTAAGCAAGTTTTGATCATAAAAATGTGGGTTATAAAGATGTTTGGTATTTTCTTCTTTATAGGTAGTCAGTATTTTAAATGTGGTGACATTGATTGTGTGGAAGGCAATGCCCCTACTCTCTGGGCTTAAAGGAGTTGGCATCCAGAGCACCGTCCTTAATGGATCTTCAACACTATTACAAAATGATTGATTATTGTTGTAGTCATTTTAGCAGCTTTCAAAGCTGTTATATTTTTAATTAAATTGGCTGTGAATTTTGTAAGCAGCAAAGGTTGATAAACTAGCGCTTGGTACCGTATTACCATTCTTCTTTGCGTGGCTGTCATAGTTGGTACATTTATGTGCATAATCTTCTTAACATTCATAAGTCTCTCTGGTCCTGGGCATTGATCTGCGAGATTACTTGCTATTTGGAAATGAAGAAAACATAAAACCACACTCAGGAAAGCACGTGGCTCTGAGACACATTGCTTGGTGGGCTGAGAGGAGTTTCCGCACGGAGCTCCATAGAGATTAGCTTACCATTTCCCTTCACCTCAGGAAGTAAACGTAGACATGGGTAGCATGTCGCTTTTCCTAATAAGCTTGGAGAGATTCTGCTGAGCCAGACAAGTACTGGGTAGGTGCCCCTTATACAGGAATGAATGAATATAATGAAAGGAATAGACACTGTATCAACCAAATAAGAAGGGGTCATTTGGAGAAGTCCTGTGCAGGAAAGAGCCGTCTAGAATGAAACAGACTCTGAAATCCAAGGGTTGGGCAAATCTTTCCAAGCAATCAGCACTGAAGGTGGATATGAAGTTGGAAAAACATGTGGTGGGTACGGGCATGTCATGTGAACCACTTGAGTTAGGGAGCCAGTTTGAATGCAGCCCAGAATGAAAGGTGACTGATCAGAAGTTGGGAGAGCTGTTGGAATGGGTCCACCTAGGCAGGATCATAACACCCTCTGGGAGGGCAGATCTACCTCCCATGTCTTGCATTTTCTAAGAAAAGAAAAACAAACCCCAGGAGAACTGGTAGGAAAGAGGGGGAAATGTGTTCCATAGAATGATAGCAGTTCCTCTATATTTTATATTTAGCAGGAGGGCTGACAAACCATGTCTCTTGGTACTAACAATTTGCAGACGAGGGAGATAAGCTCCAGAAGGGCAATGACACAGGCTGAATGTCAGCCAATATCTAGACAACCTTGTCCTAAAACCAGTGCTCTTCCTAAAACTGTGTTACTTCTGACTTTAGTTCTAGGGACCAGAGGAGGGACCTGATTTCTCTCTCTATCTAACAGACAGTGACTATGGAGGGTATGTAACAGCCATGGTGAGCCAGCAGATAATAACAGGGCTCAAGAGCCACAGGCTGAGATTGGAATCCCAGCTGACCTGACTGATCTTGGCAAGACAAATGCTCTCTTCTTCAGTGTCTACATTTGTCCAGGGGAGTGCTGGGCTGTAAGAACTGCATTATCCTTCATACCAAGTACTTACTTGACTACCAGCATGCAATCTATGGTGACTGCTAATATCACCTTAGAGTAATGGAAAATTAGTCAGTATATTAGTAAAGTATCTTGTATCCTTTGTAGAAAAAGAAAATAAATATTTCACGTTTCATAAAGACACAAATGCTACTGAAATGTACTATCCACCCTGGCAGTTGGAGTTCTGATGTACAAGAAAAATTTCACATTTAGGCCACAGCTTGACTCTTTGTTACTAACAGCTTCTTACTTGCTCATGAATCCTATTACTTATAGGTCTGGGCAAAAGCATGCCCTCCTCACCCCACCATGCACATACTCATGCACACACATACACACCCCTCAAACTCAAAAACAGTACTAGTTCATATTTGATTTTCATTGTCATAAGAAGGATTCAAGCATTAGGTGGTAGGAACATAGATCAATCTGCACAATATTTGATGTGGGCTGATCCATGTCTTTAATACCCAAACTAGGAAGGCAGAAGCAGGCAGATCCCCGAGTTCAAGGCCAGCCTGGTGTATATAGTAAGGCAAGTTACAGGCTACCTAGGGCAACAATATTTTATCTCAACAATAGGTGAAGAATAACAACAACAATAACATACACATATATAAGTGGCTCTAGAGAGTTGGCTCAGTGTGCAAGAGCCCATGATGTTCTTCTGAAGTCCCAGAGTTTGGTTCCCAGCACCCATACTGGACAGTTCACAACTGCCTGCAACCTCAGCTCCAATGGATCTGGCAACCTTTTCTGGTCTCCACAGGCAACCCATCCACATGGAATTCACTCCCACAGACATGTATAAATAAAACTAATACAAAATAATCATTAAAAGAAAGGGTGAGATTGGTCTGAAAGACAGTATATCTCACTCAAAATCATCACCTGTGAGTTTTGACTTTTCTAGTTATAGTGGCCATATCCTGATACTTCCTATTGACTAGATCATTCACAAGGCACTTGGATGGACTGAAGTACACTCAGATGTGTAACTCATTATTTCTAAAGTAGATAAGGTAGTGTTCATTTCCAGCAATGCAAATATGACCCCTCCACCCCAAGGCCAGTCAGGAAGTGTTTGGATTTGGCACCTGGATTTCTTCAAATACAATTTAACAAAAGCATTCACAGCAACAGCTAACATCAGGGGGCACCAGGAAGACAGATGTGTACCCAGGGGGTGGGGTTTGGGGATGGGGACTACATTAGAAAGAACAGAGTAAACATGGCAGTTACTTTTAGTGGTGTAATTCCCATAGTTTCCAACCAGAGGCTACGCAAATTGCAAAGGAGGGAAAAGACTCTCTCAGTTTTCATTCATTGAGGTTACAGATGAGTCACAGAGCTACCATTCGTGTTCGCAGGCGATCTCAATCATTCTGCACGTGTGCCCACCCTGGCACCATTTCAAAGCAATATTTCACATCGCCTTAGTATTTTATCACACACCGCATGCCTGACACAGCTCTCTCTGGCACGAGAGTGCTTCAGGCTAACTTTCAGATTTTGTCAGTAAGAACAAAGGAACTTGCTGCCACCCAGAAGTGGCTGGGGAAACATTCCTCCAAGTGCTACCAATTTGTCAAGGTAAAGCACCAGGTGGGAAGAAAAGAGGGACAAGTGAGCTCACATCTTGCCAGTTTCTGTGCATTCTTTGCAGTGTTCTCTGCCTGGGCTCAGGGCCAGGAGGAGACGAGTCACAATGCTTTCATGAGCCAATGGCAGCCCATCCCTTGTACACTATGAGAAGAAAAGGGAAGCTGCTTTCCAAACAATTCATATCACCAGCTTCGGTCTCGGTCACCCATGGAGATAATCTAGGTATATCATTCTGCCTTTGTCTTTTGGTGTGGCCCAGACCCAGCTGTGAGCATAATACTCTCCTCTTTTTCATCCATGCAAACAACCTGGAGCCTTGTCTCTGCCACCCTGGAAATGACATGACAGACATGACTGCAGAGCTCAGGTACCATGACTGAAACTGTCAGGGAGTTTCAGGTGCAGGGCAGTAGGCATCACTGTGGCACTGACTGATTTTAGTAGGGTGTTATCTATATCAAACTCCAGTATACTCTCTGAGACTACAAGAAACAATTTTATGTCTACGACATCATCGGGCTCCACCTCCTTGGCCTGTCTAAGTGATGGGGAACCCTGGGATATGGTACAAACTCAACTATTCAGTTCTCAGGTATCTATCACTAATCATGTTTCTCAGCTTGCCATGTGTGGAAATTACTTCTATTGCTATTTATATTTTGTCTATCAACTTAAAATACTGGGAGGGGCTGGGGCTATAGCTAAGTTGACAGAATGTTTACCCAGCCTGTGGGAACCTTTGGTTCAATTTCCAGCACCACATAAAACTGGGCCTTGACATACATACCTATAATCCAGGCCATTGGGAGGTAGAGGCAGGAGGATCATGCAGAGTCAGACCCCCTACACAGATCGGTAGAGTTTGAAATCAGCCAGGGCTACCTACGACCTTGTGTCAACAAACAAACAGACTGATAAACAAACCATAATAAAAACAAACAAAAGACATAAAGCACACTAATATCAAAGCTGCCAAGTGACCAATGTCATTTAAAATCAAAAGACATAAAGCACAGTAACAAATATCAAAGCTACTAAGTGACCAGAGTCATTTAAAAGAAAAAAATATAAAGTGCCACTAACTTTCAGCTGGGTTTTGGGAGTATTATTGGGGACTGAGGTTTGGCTGGTGGTTTTTGGATCAGGACAGAGGGGAACAGAAAAGCTGGGGATATCACTCAATGTCCCAGTGCTCCCCTGGCCTGCCCAAGTTCAGTCTCCAGGGCCGGAAAGAGAAGAAAAGTGAAAATGGGGATATCAACCCTCAGCGTGCAATGCTGAGGGAATCAGAAGAGAGAATCAGAAGGAATCATCCTCCCAAGACAGCACCTCCCATGGGACAGGGATATCTATCCACCCCTAGGAGGGCCTAAGATTCACTCATGGGGCTGGACCACAAAGACTGGAAGAAGGAAGTGACAAAGGTGGTGAGTGGCTCCATGGGCCCTGTGGAGGAACTTTGTCCTAGGAGGATGAATGGGAAGGGAAGCAAACCCCAGGCTGGTATAGGCAGATTACTGTTTCAGAAACAGGACTTGCCTACAGAGGAAGGTATAAAGAGCCCAAAGCAGAGGAGGAGAAGGCTGGGCTGGCAGCAAGGTTCCTGAGAATCCAGAGAGAAGATGATGGTGATGATGAGACTGGAAGAGCTGGAAATGTGGCTAGAGCAGAAAGCAAGGGCCTAGGAGACCTGTTGACTGAATAAGGGATAAGCACCTACAGGCACTATTTAGTCCCACCCCCTCCATGCTGTGGTTCCCAGCCTGTTTCCATAACAGCTTCCAGGTTCCTCTGAGCACTGGCCTATACTCCTTTATGTAAGAATCCAGAAGCCTTGCATCCACCTTAGCTAAAAATGACACATAGGTTACCCAGTATAAGTCTGCCAGCTCAGTCCCCACTATTATCACGTTCCATGTTGAGGCCCAAGGTTCATTCAGATGACTGTGCAAGCTAGATCTGCAAATAAAAACTGAATCCTGAGAATAACATGGTCTATGTACACTGTTTACAAGGCCAGTTTAGGTTCTGCTGTTCCCATTACTTTCTGCTTGCCTTTACAGCTTTATTTATTTTTATTTTTATTTTTATTTTTATTTATTTATTTATTTTGTTTTTTTGAGACAGGGTTTCTCTGCATAGCCCTGGCTGTCCTGGAACACACTCTGTAGACCAGGCTGGTCTCGAACTCAGAAATCTGCCTACCTCTACTTCCCAAGTGCTGGAATTAAAGGTGTGCAACACCACTGCCTGGCTACAGCTTTATTTTTAATGCAGAACAATTTTGTCTCTCAGTGGAAAAAAAAATCAGTATTTGCAATTGTTTGTAGATGTCATGGTAGAAGGGGGAACTGTGTGCTAGTCACATCAGTGAGTAGAGACTGGGCATCCTACAAATCATTATACATTCTCAAAATAATCTCCCACACCTAAGAAAGACCTGACCCAGAACAGTAGAACCTGGAGGAGAGCCCTGTCACACGAGAGTGTCAGTCCTGGGAAGGGTTATGTGCTGCTATCACAGACCACTGTTTGTTGCTCAGGATCAACATGTGTCTTCATATGTGTGTGTGGAAGGGAAGCAATGGCAAGACAGATTGGAAGGAAGAAGCCCAGACTTCTCTGGGTATTCTGAGATCCCATGTATGACTGAGAAATCACACATGGTAGCACACGCATATTATATAAGCAATTCAGAAGCTAAAACAGGAGGATCAATAGTTTGAGACCATCTTAGCCTAAGTAGTAAGATCTTGTCTTAGAAAGAAACAAATAAGCCAACAACAACAACGACAACAAATCAGCTAATCAGAAGAGGCAGCTGGAGACTGGTCCATGACCCTAGATATCTATGACAAGCTGTAGCATATTTTTAAAGATTCAAGTGGCTTTGAGATGTCTCTTCACAAGCAGACCTACCTATAGGCAAAGGTCACTTAGTCTGTGGTATTCTAGCAGGTGTATGTAGAAATCAAGTAATCTTCATATTTTCTTGGTTAGCTTTTAGTTCTGCCTGGAAAGCAAACATCTCCCATTTCAAAAGATGGCAGCAATTACTCCTTTTCCTAGGGGGAAAGACACCACAAAGATAAACATGTTTTAAATTGCTGCATGCCTCCTGCAAGCTTGGAGTCTATTTGTGAGACATTTATCTCCTTATGCACTCACCCCCAATTATCACTTAATTAATAAACCTAATAACATGAGGTATGCTGATCAATAAAAAGAGAAGGGATAGAGCTGAGCCTGAAGTATTATAGTATTGACCCATCTGTAGAAAGCTAAGAGTAATTTCTCTAAAATGAGCATGCTTTCATCCACTGCGGTTCCAAGAGAGGGACCAGATGTCCTTCGGTCTTTAGGTTGATACCTTCAGTGAATACTCTTCTGAGCTGAAAGGGAAGGGGCTCTGGGTCCCTATTTAACGGACACAGCATTTGTGGACAGAAATGATTTTACTTGTAAACTGGGACCACTGTGTCCACTTCTGTAGGCATGGACAACTATCTTTGTGGTATGAGAACCACCCAGTAGCTAACAGCACAGTCAGAATCCAGGGAGATAACCCTGCCTGATTAAATGCACGTTGAGACATTTTTCATGTACTTCTTTAAGATGCAGGAGATGACAAGCTCAGTGATGGGAGGTACCTTCAAGGGCCCATGCTTTGCTTCCCATCGCTCTCACACCTTCTCTCTCCAAATGTCAAGAAGGCTCTGGAAGGCTAGATGTGAGACAGATGCACATCGACAGCAAAAGTTCTGAGAGCACAGAGGTCCTACTCACTCATAGTATCAAGGTCACAGTGATGTCCTTAGACATTACAATCACAACTATGGAGATAAGCAGCTGCTTATAATAGTCTGCGTCCTGTGGGTTGCATCTTTCCTCTGGGACTGAGATATGAGGGAACACTGAGAACATCCTCATTTGAGTACAATATATAGGGGAAGCACTGAGAAGATCTCCACTGGGTTCAGTATATGAGGGAGCAGGAGAAGATCCTCATTTGTGCTCAATATATAAGGGAGCACTGAGAAGATCCTCATTTAGGTCCAATAGGCAGCAAATGCACCCCATGCTGACTTCAGTGATCAATGTTGCACAATGAAAATATCACTAAAATCCATTAGTGGGATACAATCTTTAACTTTTTTCATCTATGAGACCACTGGGAATCCTTCCTCAGTGAACTCGTGGGCCAGGGATTAGCCTTCCCCTGAATTATAGTGAAATCTGTCTTAAGTAATCACCTTGGGACCATCCAAAATCCGTAACTTGGTAGAGGTTGAACTTTAGCTAAAGGTCAAACAAAATTCTTCTAGAAACCTTAGGGGTTGCTTAAAGGTGAACTAAAAAGCTTAGAGGAAAATTGACTTAATCCCAGGTTTATGAACCAAGTAGCATTGCCAAGCAGTCTGAGGGATGCAGGCAGCTTAGAAAAGCACCTTGACTCATCCATCTGAAAGGCGTGATCCCTCTGCTCAGGTACCCAAGCTTTTCTGACCTACTAGACACATGCTCCATGATGCTTTATTTGCCAAGGATACCCATCTCTTTGCCCATATGCTCAGGGACCACTGGCAGGAAGCAGAAATACAGTGACATTCTAGGTTAGGCCTTGCTTATATTCCAAAGAACATGGTTCACCACTGCCTTTGAGAGCCTACCTTCAAATACTAGCATCTGCTCACTATAGAAAGGAGTTTCTTTGAGGGAGGGAGCCTGCAGCCGAAGATGTAGCTCAGTGATTAAGAGCATGTATTGCTCTTCCAGAGGACTCCAGGTAGGTTTCTAGCACTCATGTTTCGTGGCTCACTCCTTTCTGTAATTCCAACTGCAGGAGATCAAATGTCCTCTTCTGGCCTCACGGGTACCTGCACACATACACTCATAAAGGTACAGA
>NW_022196892.1:1802425-1874925 GCF_008632895.1 Mastomys coucha | reverse complement strand
GCATTGGCAGGAGTCTAGGGCCTGATCCCTAGGGGCTGGTGAAATGTGAGGCAGGTTTCCATTCAGGGCTTGAATTGGTAAGAACTTAGCACATGATGTTGCTGTAGACTCTTCTCCTGGTGGATACAAGTAACTAGCTATGCAATCAGACATGGGGCACACAGAACAGTCAGTGGAAGGTCTTATGTTCCATTGCTTACATGGTAAATGAGTAAGCAGCTAGGTGTTGCAGTGTTACCCTGGATTAGCTCTGCTTAAGATTAAACATGCCTGGGAACCTCTTGGAGATAGTATTAAGTAGTGGTCTCACCCCAGTAGATCTGGTGTAGGTCCCAAGGCAGTATTTCTCTCTTTCTTTCTTTCTTTCTTTCTTTCTTTCTTTCTTTCTTTCTTTCTTTTTTTTTTTTTTTTTTTTTGTTCTTTAAGACAGGATTTCTCTGTCCTGTCCTGGCTGTCATGGAATTCACTCTGTAGACCAGGCTGACCTGAAACTCAGAAATCCACCTGCCTCTGCCTCTCAAGTTCTGGGATTAAAGGCGTGCGCCACCACTGCCAGGCTCAGAGGCAGCATTTCTAACAAGCTCCCGGGTGAGGTCCATACTGTAGGTCTATATACAGGTCCATAGTCTATAGTCACGAACGTGGGGACTAGACTAAACTGAAGTTCTCTTTCTAGCATTGTAGCCTCTGGAAAATGACTTTCTTCCTGGTCATTCTTTTAACAATATTTACTGAATCTCAACAGTGGGACAGAATCTATGCCCTATTTAATCCCTGGGACAGTAAGAGCATCACTGTTTCTGGTTTCCTGCCATAAGACAAGAAGTAAGCAATGTGAACGTGTATGGTTAGGTCTTGAAACTACACACTTGCCATAAGAGTAAGGGTAGCTAATGAGTAGGGAGAAGCTCCCATGTATGTGGCAGTTCTTAAAGAATTCCACGTGGACTATACTTTACATAACCTTTATCGCACTCTGTAAGACAGGTCCTCTTATCCCATTTTTAGATAAAGTCACTGAGATACAGACAAGTAAGTTACTTTGCCAGCCTTCAATACATGTAAATAAAGGAGTACAGATGTGATTCTAAGACAGAGAATGGAGCCAATGCTTTTGATTGCAAGATGCCAAACGGTAACAGCTTGAGGGTCTATAAGTTGTTCAGTTTCTGTTAGATCCACTCTGCTGCTGTGGTACCTGCAGACACTGGATATGAGTGCTACCAAGTTCCAGTGAGGACAGTATGCTTTATTTGACCCATTGCCTCTATGTAGACAATGTCCATCCTTAATCATCAGCTTAGACCAGCCCTTACCTTTAAGCAACCCTGCCCAGTATACATAGAATGTGAGCTACACACATATTTTAAATATTTTTAAAAATATACTTATTTTCATTGTACGAAAATTTGGCTGTATATATGTCTGTTTGCCACCTATGTGCCCAGAGGATCTGGAGTTATAGGTGGCTGTGAGATGCCATGTGGGTGCTAAATTGAATCTGGGTCCTCTGCAAGAACAGTCAGTGCTCTTACCCACTTAGCCATCTCTCCAGCCTTTGGATATTTTTTTTAATAGTGGATATTTTTGAAACACAGAAAGATAGCATTAATTGTAATAATATTTTTTATTTAAAGCAAAATATCCAAAATATTTCAATAGGTAAGCATCATAATTATGAGTGAGCTATTTTTACAGGAATTTAATTTTTACAGGAATTAAAGTTACCTAGGATTAAGCTAAGGTGCTACTGGCCTGTGGTATGAACATTGAGTAACCGGGACACAACTTGCTTCTTGGGAGGAAGAACTTACATGGAGCCTATGTGATCTCTTATGAAAGCAGAGATATACAAAGTATCTTTATCCCCCCCCCCCCCCCCCCCCCCGATACACTGCCCTTAATCTTGCTGTATTAGGCAACATTGGGTGACTCCCACAGTGACCCAGCCTTCTCTCGTCTTAATGCTTACCACCTGTTCTTTAGCTAACTCTCTATTTTCTGAGTTATCCTATAGGGAATTGGACTAGCAATTGCAGTGACCCTGTAGAGAGACTGAGAGACAATGCTGGTATAGGTAAAGGAGAAAGGTGGGGCTTCCCGACAGTGCCGGAGGAAGATGGGCCATACCTCAATTGTTGCTGCTCCTGATCATGAGAAAAACATCAGGGTAACTTGTAAAAATTGTAAACAACAAGAAACTCATATTTTATGTATGAATGTATATGCACACACAAGACATAAACACCACTGATCTGAAGAAAGAAAACAATTTTCGAGTCTCATTTACATTGTCCCCGGGTCTCCTGTCCCTGTTTTCCTTCAGGATAGTTACTCCCGTCTATGAGATGGCAGTTCAACATTACTCATTTGCTGACATAGGTGAAACTCTATTCCTGGGTAAAGAGTGAAAGTGCAAGGGGATGAAGATGAAGAGATGGCTCAACAATTATGGTGTTTTTTTGTGCAAACGTAGGGCTGGGGTTTGAATGCCAGCACCCATATAACAAGCCAGGCCTGTTTCAAGGTGGGCTTATAATGCTAGCACTGAGGAGGATGGAGACAGGAGGATTACTGAGGATTGCTGGATGCCAGCCTAGCTGGAAACAAAAACAAAAAAATGTGAGCTCAGGCTCTTGACTCAAATGAGTAAGATGGAGCTGGATGGAGAAAGATACCAAACAGACTCCTCAGGTCTGCACACACACACACACACACACACACACACACCCACACACACACACACACACACATACACACACACACACACACACACACACACACACACACACACACATACACACACACACACAGGTCCAGAGTCACACACATACATAAACATAGACACACATAAAAGATAAGGCAAGGCAATATTCTATTCCATCAGACTCTTTTCAGAATGATTTTTATCCTTAAGTATGCTCATATGTAGTTTATGATGAGTGAGATGCCTACCTTGATGATGTCAGTTTCCTGTTTATGTGTTCACGTATTTTTATTAATTTCTTTCTTTTTGTTCTGCTGATTTCCTCCTTGACCAGGAGTTCATCTCTTCTCAATAATAATTTTCCTTCAACATCTATGGCCTATGTGAAGCAGATCTGTTTGTTGTCTTTTTTTCTCTATACCACCACATTCCTCTCTGCCTACCTGTTCACTCTTCTGTTTCTTATATTGTTATTTGTCATTTTCCCCAATGGCTTTCATAATTGGCAGGTGACATTTGGCTTCTTAATTCTGTTTTTCGAGATGGGATGAAAACAAGATAACATTGCTTACCCTCACCCTGAGAAAACGTAAATTCCTTTAGGACTCAGGAAGTAGGTGTTCCCAGCAGTCACTCTTGTTTGAAATCAACACCACTTCCATTTTCATTTAATTGTAGGATATTAGAAAGAACATGCTATTTCATACACTTCTTGGATGTGAGATAGGATTTTCCCAGGATCCTGGGTCAACAAGAACTGTTGCAGAACTATAGGCCCAAGCTTCAGTGTCAGACCTAACTGTGGACTCTGGTCCTGTCACATGATAGCCTTGTGACCCTGGATACATCCTCTAGCTTTTCTGTGCTCTGGCCACTCTGACATGGGGAGAAGAGGAAGACATTGTTGCTATACCTAAGCATACACTGGCACTGGCTAAGATACAAAATAAATGTATTGCCTCCTAGCCCTGGAAGCTGGAAGTCTGATGTCAAGATGTCAGCAGTGTTAGCTCCTGGGCTAGGAGGGAGAAATAAGATCTATGCTCCTCATCTGCCACACAGTCCATTGGCAACTTTGATATACCTCCATTGGTGAATTCATTACCCCGTCTCTGACTTTTCCTTCATATTATGTCCTCTCCTATGCATGGTTGTCTCTGTACAAAGTTTTCTTTTGTAGAAGGACACCAGTCACAGTGAATTAAGGCTGTTGCTTGTATTGTAATGTGGTTACCTTGTAAAGTTCTTATTTTCAAAGGAAGTTACAATCTCAGGTACTGGGAGGCTGGCTCTCAGCATGCCTTGGACAGACACAAATGAACTAACCCATTAGCACATAGGAACCACTGAGGATTTTTAGGTTTATTAGATGAGATAATCTAAGCCTTACACAAGTGTGAGAATTATCATTCCTCTCTCAGAGCCAGGAAACTGACCTTTCTCACAATTCCTGAAGTTTCACTGTGTTTCTTTTGTTTATTCTTTTCTATCATTTTTCATGAAACAAAGGGAAATAGAAAGGGCAGAGGAAAGGCCATATCTCAGTGTAGAAGGCTTTGCATTCAACCACAAGAATACACAAAAGCTATTTCAGTCTAATTCATTTGAGATGCTATTTAAAGTAGCCAGATAATTTCACTTGACCAATTTTAAAACCACAATATTTATCCAATGGACTGTCTTTTTTATTCTAACTTTCTAACCCAAATTTGAGAAACCATGTTATTGGAATCAAATAAGCTGGCTCAAAATCTTCAAAATCCATGTGCACTGCTTTGGATCTGAAACATAATTACCAAGCTTAAGTTAATTAAACTAATACTCAGAAAATCTGGCCTGGCAGCTTACACTAAGTAATTATATATACTAATTAAAAATGGGTCTGGGGAGATGGTTCAGCAAGTAAAGGGTTTGCTTACAAACAAAAGGACCTGAGTTCGGATCTTTAAGACCCAGGAAAAGATCTAGGTACAACATAAGTGGCTATAACACCCGGGCAGGGCAGAGTGTGAAAACAGTGGAGATGACTATCATCTAGTCTAGCCTCCAACTCCATGTTTAGAAAAAAATTTTTAAATAAGATGAGGTCAGCATGGTTGAGGAAAACATCCTTATCCTAACATCAGCCTTTGGTGTCAGTAGACACAAATATAAGTGTGTACTCCTAAGTACAGGATCATACATACATGAATACAACACACACACACACACACACACACACACACACACACACACACACACACACACCCTGACCCTTAAAAAGTATAATTCACAGAGAGTAGAGGCAAATGAAGCCCTACTCAATACAACCTGTGCCTACGTCCATAGAAGATGCCGTGTTGTGTGGAAGGCATCATTCCAAGTCTTCTACAAAGTGAGTTTTCTAGTTACTTGTACTGTTGCTGTGATAAATTATGTGTTAAAAGCAACTTAAGGAAGCAAGGGTTGGTTTGGGCTCACATGTCAAGGGAGTAGTCAATTGGGGGGCAGCCATGTTGTCAAGAGCATGAAGCAGTTTGCCACATTGGGTTGCATGTCAGGAGGTAGAGATGTGAATGCTGTTATTCACCTCACTTTATGCTTCTTATTCAGTCTGGGAGCCCAGCTCATGCAATGGTGTTACTCACTTTTAGGTGACTCTTCCCACCTCAGTTAATTCAGTCTAGAAACTTCCTCATAGGCATACCCAGAGGTCTGCATCCCAAGTGATTCTATGATTTGTCAAGCTGATTATCAAGATCAACCATAACAATCAGATACTAATGCCCCCTTAATCAGTGGAGGGTGTGTAGGTGTCACTGCAGGGCCATCTCAATATGGTGACTAGGCATGGGTTCTCACTGGCTAGTAGACCATCTGAAGCACCCCAGAATCCTGAAATGCCAACTCATTGCCCTTTCTCAAGCTTCTCCTTCGAATAATGTAAAATAGCCAGAGGTTAGCTTGCTTGTAATTTTCAGGCTCTTAGACAGTACAACTGTCACTAGCAGGGTAGATGGCCAGCCCACATATAGGCATAAGCATATATCTTTTCTTTGTCTTTCCGTTTGTTATATGTTTTTCTCTCTAGCTATCCTTTAAAGGGAAAAGGTTGTAGCTACTAGGATTCTAGGGGCAAAGATGGGTTAGGAGGTGATACTCAAGAGCTATCTGTCTATCCACATCCTTCATCAATTTATTGTTCCATCAAACGTTGGTGAATAACTGTCATTAAATTTATAGGTGAGGGCTACAAAGAAATCTTCTTTGTTCTGTATATATGTTCTAGCATGTCTCTCTTTTTGCCTTAGCATTTTGTAGTTTATAAAGCATAATCAATTCATTATCAGAGGCCAGAGGGTAGGGAAACCTATATCATCCTCCTGAATATTCTTTTACAGCCAGTTCATTTACATAAAAAATACTTCACATGTATTTTCTGCATGTCTGTTTTGTTTGTAAGGTCATTGTCATTCAAGTATTAGATTTGAAATCATTGTTAAAGCATTTGATTGAAGTATAATCACTAATGTTTTAAACATCAATGTTACACAGCTATCATGGATACACATGATTTTGCCCACATGCAAGGTATAATTTACTGAGGAAGACAGATGCATATGATTGTACTTATATCTCCTGAAGTCCCTGAGATGGACATCTCATCCTTTGGCAGATCTGGGGAATAAATATGTTATATGAGCCAGAGAACAGCATGTGCAATGGGCAGGTGGTGGGCAAGGCAGGCTTTCTAGAGAACAATGCATATTCATATTGGCTGAAAGATGAGGATAAAGTGAAAATTAAGGGCCTTTAATACCAAGGAGGTAGGCCAAAGACTGAAGAATGAGATATCAAGGATGAGAAAACCAAATTTAAACTACCTTGGATTGTTGGCTACCAGCACCAACATTAAGGAGTGGGTTACCTGAAAATATGGAGTTAGAGATAGGAAGAAATAAAAGAGATAGGAGGAGAATATAGGAGTAGCCAAAATTATACCTGTCCACGTGGAAGGGTAAAAATTAGACGGGAGACATGACTGCTCAGCCATCTTGATTTTTAATGCCCTCCTTAGTTCCCCCAACAGGTATATTACCTGGGGCAAAAACCACTCCTCCCAAATACATCAGCATGTCAGTCCAATCAGCAACTTCCTTGTTTCTCTGTGGAGGTGGAGCTTTCAAATGTACCTGGAACCATGTTGGAAGCATGGCAAATAGCAGGAGATGGGCAGAGAGGTGTGGCTATCAGAGGCAGGCCTCAAACCAGGAGGGTTACATTGGATATTTCTTATAACCCAGTTTCTACCTTCAAAATGGACAAGTCTCTCATTTATGTTTTTTCATGATTTGTTTGCTGAAGTTTATTTTTTTCTGAGAAAAAGTCTTAGTATGTATCCTTAGTTGTCTTAGATCTTACTGAATAGACTAGGTTGACATTGAACTTACAGTTGTTACAATGGCCTTGATGAGAGCTCTGTGGAAGTCCATTAGAGAAAACTATTTCTCTGACCTAAATGGAGAAGTACCATTCCAAGCTATATAATACATTAAAATAATCCAGTTTTAGTTGTTTGGTCTAACACCTGAGCTAGGCACCATCCTCTAGGAAGGTGGGTTTACATTAAACCCTAAAAGAGATAGGAGCAATGATTATCCCTTTAATGAGCTATGCACTTTTCCTTTATCATCTTTGTTCTGTATGCATTCCTTCCATGGCCTATGAGACCCTGTAAGTCTTCCCGTCTTTTCAAGTCCTGATTCAGAAAGATGAAACTTTTCTTTTTTCTCCTTAGTCTATCTTTTGGATATTGGTCAAGTATGCTTGTTTTTTTCTGATATTTTGGGCTTTTTATATTTTGTCTAAAGCTCCCCTCCTTGCCATGTATCTGCATGTCTGCTCTGTGGCTGACATCCAGGCTAGCTTAACTCACATGGCATGGCTTTGATGCACAATCCCCTTACCTTCACATACTTCTTTTCATTAGTTTTAATCTTTAAGTTAAAAGCCAGAAGCAGGCGACCCCTATTATATTTAACTTAGGATCTTTTTAAAAAAGAAAAGCAATTCAGAACTTCCAACATTTGAGTCAATTTGTATAGTTGCTTATATCCCCAGACCTTACTTTGCCTCTCTGTATGGTGAGGAAATTGAGTAAGATGCTGTATATCAATGATTCTCAACCTGTAAGCTATCACCTGTTTGGGCCATATATCAGATATCCTGCATATCAGATATTTACATCATTATCCATAAAAGTAGAAAAATTATAGTAATGAAGTAGCGATGAAATAATTTTATGGTTGTTGGATCACCACAACATGAGGAACTTTATGAAAGGGTACAGAATCAGGAAGACTGAAAAACACTACTATAAATGAAAATGCTTCAGTGGGGATAGTCAGATGGTTCAGTGGTTAAAAGCATTTGCTTTATAGTTATGAGGGGTGGAGTTCAAACTTCAGCACCCAACAACAACTATATTTATAATGCCAGATCCCAGGGATGCAGGGATGGGTAGTTCACTGGGGTTCTATACCTCCCAGCCTTGCTGAGAAAACATGGATCCCAGGTTTAGAGAGAGACCTTACCATAAAGGAATAGGTAGAGAGTGATATAGGATATTGCATGGTTACTCTTTCCTTAGACATATTGCCATCTTAGGCTTTACCCCTGGTAGCCATGGTAACTAGAGCAGAACAACAGAATGTTAGCCATGTCTATTGTAATAGTATTGGAGCTATTGACACTTCCTGGTAGATGAAGGAGGGAGTGTTTCACAAGACCCTTATCTGAGATTCCAGATGCTACTCTTACACTCTTTCCCTAGCTGCAAGCTATCTTTGGTGGTGCTCAAGCACATAGAAAGGAAAGGGTTAATTAAAAGTGGGACCTAATGGTGTAACTTCTGTGAGGTTTCCAACCATGATAGGGTAAGATTGGGTTGGGACAGGTTTTCCAGTGTTATCCACACTCCTGTGAGTGACTTTTCCCTTGAGCTCTTTTGGCACACTCAATAAAGTCACTGGTCTTACCCAGTTGGACTCTGGGGAAATCAAACTTTGGTCTACTGTTGGCTATCATGTGGAGTAAATGGACATTCATTTGCATGCCCAAGGAAAAGGTGACACAGCATAGGAGAGCATCTGACACAGTTATAGTCTCTGTACATATAGCTACACATATGTGTGCATACCCTTATACAGATGCGTACATGCTTTATTTAGTCAACTAATTAATTTAAAAGTTCTTCACTGTCGATATTTCATCCTATTAGGAATGCTTAGAAAATGCTAGGTATTGTTAAATAAAAACAAAAAAAAAAGAATGTAGAAGCAGAGTACTATAGTTCAGACACATAGTGTAAGATTATATCTCTCTCCTTTTACTTCATCATCTGAGTAGGAAGATTTAAGCGCCATGGGGCAGTTAGTCTCATGAGGAGACTTGACATAAGTCAGGGTCATGTGAGAAAGGTGAATCTTAATTGAGAAAATGTTTCCAATAGATTGACCCATAGTCAACTCTGTTTTCTTGATGAATAACTGATGTGGGAAGGCCTGGTCCAGTGTGGGTGATGCCACCCTAGAACACATTGGCTTTGGATGGTATAAGAAAGCAAACTGGGTCAATCATGGGAGAAAGCCATTACAAATCATTCTGCCATGGCCTCTGCTTTAGTTCCTACCATCAGATTCCTGTCCTGCCCATGTTTCTCCTGATGATAGACAGTTATCTGAAAGCCAAATAAGTCCTTTCCTCTCCAAGTTGCTTCTGGTCATGGTGTCGTATGACAGTAAGAGAAACCCCAAACCATCATTTTTGTAGGAGCACAGTGTATCTGGCACCTAGCACAGTACCAGGGAGAAAGCAGGTGCTCTATTAATTGCAAGCAACATAGAACAACATAATCATAATCATGACATCATTATTCTTGAGCTCCAACCCTTTGATGTCACCTTGTCTAGAGCAGAAAGGACCCAGAACCAGACCAAGGGCATGTCTCCCTCAGCCAGAACAGCAGGCCATTTTCCATGGAGCACCATTTATTCCTGGTGATTTGGCTGCCTTGTGGCTGAAAGACCCAGTCCTGCATCTAACTTCTTTTGTAAGTAGATGGGCTGCTTGTCTGTGCACCCAGAGACCCAACTAACCATTTGCCAAGTGAAAGGACAGTTAATCACTAGGCTTTTTTGCCTCTGGAATGCCAAAAATCAGTTTGCCCGACTCGAGAATATTTGATTTTGGCATCCATTTAGCCACAATCTGATAACCAATTAGGAGCACTTGCAGATTTGGACTAATACTTTGGCTACTAAGCTTCTGTCTAATGTCAATGAACTGGAGTCAGTTACTGCCAATGTCAAAATGGCTTGGGAATGAATTGCTTTTTTCAATATCCTGTGCCTGTTTTCTATGCAAATAGCAATCAGTACACTGTTCCTTTCCCCAGTGAAAGGAAGCAAAAACGGAAGCAGATTTGCAGAACCCGCAAAGTACAGTCTTAGTTTAGGAATCAACATAAACAAGCAGACTCAAAAAGGTTATAAAATGTGTAAAGTGCATGAAATTATTATTATTTTTTGGTTTTGTTTGGTTTGGTTTGGTTTTTTTTTTTTTTTTTTTTTTTTTTTTTTTTTTTTTTGAGACACGGTTTCTCTGTATAGCCCTGGCTGTCCTGGAACTCACTCTGTAGACCAGGCTGGCCTCGAACTCAGAAATCCGCCTGCCTCTGCCTCCCAAGTGTTGGGATTAAAGGCTTGCGCCACCCTGCCCGACTATAAAATTATTTTGTGATTGTATGTTATCAACATCTAGACTAAAGGTCCTCTGCTTTAGAAATGGGAACATAAAGCAAAACTGTAGAAATGAGAACATGGTGGTGAATATCTCACAGACATAAAACTTTTATGACAGAGAAGTTTTAATTTAGGATAACACCCTGTGTGGAGTGTTATATTCAAAATAGATGCCATGAGACATTTTAAAAAGGGTATATGGATTCCAGATGTCTAGGACCAAGACTGAACTGCGGAGATTTGTCCCAGCTACAGAGACTGTGTACTACATCCCGTGGAGATTCTTGTAACGGGAACAGAGTTTCATTATGAAACCTCACTCTCTCCCCTGTGGCCCATGCATGCTCACTCTCTCCCCTGTGGCCCATGCATGCTCACTCTCTCCCCTGTGGCCCATGCATGCTCACTTCTGGTTCTCTTCAGAGTCTGTTTTATAGTTTACTAACTTTTCAATGACGAGTTGGTACCTGTAACCCCACTGCCCGAAAGAAAAATGTATTTGTAGATGTCATACATCAAAGCAAATGATAATCCCAAAGTCTTAATCTTTTTCCCCACAAACATTGTGTTATCCTCCACCCTGCATCTTATGAGCACAGCTCTGCATTCCTTTTGTGTTTTAAATATAGTTTCAGGCATATTTGTTTTTAACTTCATTACAAAATAAAAATCATGTTGTATCTTTTCTTTGAAGAACTATTAATATTTCCTAAATAGCATGTTAAGATTTGCCTGTATAGGTTATATGTCACTATCAGACATTTGGTTTGCTAACTTTATACTACTTTCTATTAATATTCTATACATTTTGAATATATCACACTATTCATCTCTGCTAATGGGAATCAATCATTTGCATGCCCCTATTTAAATATTTTTAATCTTATTTTTATTCATTTAGATTTTTCTCTCTGTGTGTATGTACATGCATGTTGATGTCAGAGGACACATGGGAGTTGGTCCTCTCCTTCTACCATATGAGTTCTCGGGATTGAATTTGTATCAATTACCTTGGAAGCAAGTATCTTTACCTGATGAGCCATGTAGCTGGCTTGCCCATGTTATTTTAATTAGATACTGAACATTTTCATACATGTCTCAAATGTATGCAGTAATTTCTATTAGGTATATTCCTGGTTGTTGTATTGGTGGGTTATGGGCTATCTGATGTCAATATTAAACAGGAGTGTCAAGTAGCTTATGAAGAGGTTGATCCCATGTATACTCTTACCATTAATGTCAGAGTGACCCTAAGGGTCCATATCCTCCTATAGTATTGATAAGTATAGGTATGACTCAAATTCACCAACAGCTGATGGTATTTTTATATTAACTTAGTATGTGTATGGGTGACACTAATGCCATAAGACTTAGGACCAAGAGTTGAGAAAGGGAAGGTTTGGATATGGGTTTTGTGTCACTACTGACTATTTGTTTTGCTTGCTTTGTAATAGCATAATCTCCTTCTATGTGAGCCTTTATTCCTCTACTCCAGTGAAACATTACTAACTGCAGACATGTTACAGAGTGCAAGCTTAACACAACTCAACAGTGAAGGAGCACACTGTCATCCTCACACCTGTCATGCAAGCTATGACATCAGCACCCTGAAAAGCAATATGGCAGATAGGATGCAAACGTTGCAATACTATTTGGTTCGAAATGCCTTATGTCAATTGCAATGTCAAACTCTGATTGTAGGAACAAGCATTTCTCACATAATTATGTCTGGGCCTTTAAGTAGAAATTATAAGAATTTATTTCAAAGCATTTTTACCTTTTGTCCTTTTAAAACTCCTTTAAACTTTGAGTAGAATAAAGGTGAGATTAATTAAAAGATTAAGTCTCTTGTAAGCTTTTGATGAATTCTTCACTCACCAATTCCCAACAATAATACTTTCAGCTGGATCAGGAATAACAAAAATACATTTTTTTCAAGTAAAGACATATATGCTCATGTATATCTCTACCTATATCTCTCAGGCAAGACCCTCTCCATGGCCTCTTGAGAATTCTCAGTAATAAAATTGGAGGCACGAGATTCACAGTAGGAAGCTGAGAGAGGTGAGGGTTTGTTTTTGTTTCTTTTCTAGAATGATGTTTCAAAATTGTCACAACCCTGCTACTGCATTTTAAATTTTCACAGTAATAAAATTGTGTGTGTGTATGTGTGTGTGTGAGAGAGAGAGAGAGAGAGAAACAGAGAGAGAGAGAGACAGAGACAGAGACAGAGAGGGAGAGGGAGAGGGAGAGGGAGAGTCTCAGTTGCTTTATATCTCTGTGGCATATGTTGGTTCTGGGTTGTGAACAGTTATAGGGTATATAAAATAAACAGTTGAACCAATAGCAAAGAAAGCTGGGTTTCTTTCAAATATTCTGGCTAAAACGGGAGAAATGCACTTAAATCCTTGGTGAGAAAGATCTGCTGTCATGCATGGTAGGCTCAGTGTTCCAGCTGCAGTTGGGGCTTTATGTCTTCATTAAAGAAGGGTTTTAAAGAAAATAGAAAGGCATTTGGGAAAGGTTGGCTCCTAATGTTTATACAACTCACTCGTACAGGCCAGGCTCTTTGAAGGGCGCTGGGACAGCTCAAGTGAGAAATTAATAGATTTGTAGGCATCAGAGACTTCCAGTGACTTCTAGTGGGTGAGGAGCAATTTCAGGGGGTGTGGCTTTGTCACATGGGGCAGAACCCCATTCTTGTAGAAGGAAGACTAATGACCAGCCCAGCTGAGTTGTGAGAAGAGAGATTTTATGTTAGTCATTTTTCATCTGTCAAGGCCTGGGTCCTAGTGCCAGCCCCAGGCTGGCTGCTGCTGGTGTAGCTCTTGTAGCTTTGACCCACATGCAGCAGGCATGAAGTCGGATGTTTGCTAAGCCCCCTGTGTCCTTATGGCTTTGAGGAGGCCATCACTTGTGCAGACAGCTCTCTGCTCATCTACTTCCATGTGCAAAGTCTCCCATTAGCAGGGCCTGATGTTAAGGAGGAAGGAAGCAAGGTCCAGGAAGTAAAGGTGTATCCAAGCAGTGGCACTGCCCATGGCTGGAGATGACAGAGTACAACTGTTCTTGTCTGACTTCTCCACCTTCACCTCCCTGAATCTGGGATTGCTGCTACTGCCTGACTCTGTCTTCTGGGTGCATGGTGGGGAGGCTGACTAAGACAAACTGGTCAGTCCCTTGTTCTCTCTGACACTTGTGGCTCACATGCTTGTCTTTTGCTTTCTGTTTAAGGCTTTCTCTCTGTGCTCCAGTCACTGGCCATTTGCACTGTAAGCAGTCCATACAGCACCTCTCACCTTCCTCACAGAATTGCTGATTTGTCCTCTCTCAGCCTAGTGGTCCCTGTCCTCAAAGCACCTTTTGAAGACCACACTTGCCTAATGTCATTCTCCCTTGTTCTTTCTCATGGAAGTGAGTATCATGAACTCAAGTATAGGGTTCCCCCACCCCTCTTTCTTTTTCTTGATATTTTGGAAATGATACTATATATCAAATATTTCTCTGGTACTCATATTGCATTAAGTATTTTAAGTGATCAAGGAGTGCTTGGAAGTATACAGAACAGTATATAAAGGCCATATGCAAACACCACATCATCTCTAAAGTGCAGATTTTCATATCCTATTGGGGTGGGACACATTCTGAATTCTTCATGGGAGAATAAGGGATGATCATACTTGTTAGTTGTCTGCCTGCAGCCTCTCACAGGTGCTAAGTGCTGTCTAAACTGCTTATTATTGGAGTGTGAAATACTATGAACCAGCATAATAATATTTACTGAATAATGGAGTGGATTCAACAAAGAACGAGCATCAAACGCATAGGAACAAGGAGTGTGCAAAACCCCATCTGGGCCAGCTTTTCCAAAAGTGTTTTATCTTGAGAACACAGTTGATGCTGCTTAGAATATTGGATTCAGAAAACATCTGAGGCTGTGTCTACACGAATTATTTGTTGTTAGCTTGCCTGCCTTTCTTGGCTGTGTGTCGGCTTAGCTTCCTGTAGGGTAGACATTCCACCCTCTTAGGAGCGAGTTATCTTGCCTAGGGAGCATGCTTCCAAAGACCCTGTGAGGTGCCTTTGAAAAAGTAATCCATATGTGGCTGAGCAAATATGAAACAAAGTGTTCAGGAGATTCAAAAGGAGGCAGAAATTGGCCCTCTCCCTCTCCCACCCCCTGTTCTAAGTACTGAAGGTTGACATCACTCCAGGATTAAAGGAAAACACACTCTTGCTCAAACACCAATATCTGAAACACAGGGGGAAAAGGCTTACAGAACATAACTGGCCAAAGAAATTGCTTTTTGAATAAACGCTTCCTTCTCCGGAGTTGTGCCATGGCAGACTCCACTTTTAGAAAGAGTTTCATTTCATTTCTCAGTGAGCATGTTTTCAGAAGCAGGAGGCCTGAGGAAATCAAACTGGTAGAAATCTCTAGTCCCTGTCAGTTCACAAATTTCCCTCCCACTGGAAAGCCAGTAGAGCTCAGCCGCAAAGGAGCCTGGGGTGAGACATCCATCGACAGTCCATGATTACTTCCCGGGAACTGCCCTGTGATGCAATTTGCCCCTCAGATGAGGGGAGTTCCAGCTGGCCTTTGGTTCCAGCTTGAGTCTCTCCCTCTGCAACTGGGCTTGTGTTTTCCATGTTGCTGTGTAGCCCATGTGTACCAAAGTGTTGATCAAATCAAATTTCCAGAGAGATTAGCAAGGGGTTCAGTGGCCTCGTGGTAGCCAGCAAACTTTAAAACAAATAAACAAATAAACAGCAACACCACTGTTCCAAAATAGCCACTGCAAGGGCTGAATGAATTATGTATGTTCCTAGCTGACTTGGGGTTCATCAGGAAAATGGGAATGGTGAGTTGGTTAGTGTGTTGGGAAGGAAACAGCAGTTTAGTGACACATTAGGTGGATGGCTTCTGGAAAGGCCACTGCTGTCAGACTGGGGAAGTGGTAAGGATATAAAGAGGGACATTACTGTGGCTCATCCATTTCTGCCATAAATGCAGAAGTGAGAGCACAAGATTTTTACTAAAGTGAAAGTTGTTGAAGGCCTATAATTATTTGAAGAGCAAAGACCTGCTAAATGGATGCAATTGATCTTTTGACCAAACTCCAGTAGGCAGGCTCTTACTATGATGGGGTATTCATTAGAATGGCTAGCCCAGCTGTTATATGAGTCAGTCATGGTCCCTATAAACATAAGGCTCCATGTGGAAGAATTTAACAGTGGGGGGAATCTTAAAAAATAAGGCAAGCCAGACTTCATCCTGTGTATGCTGATGATTTTCAAACATAATACATTATACATCAACCCTCACAGCTCAGCTCTGGACTTTCCTTCAGCCCTGATATGCTGTAAGAGATTATGTAAGCATCATGGAAGGGCCATTGGGTTTTTGTCATATATACATCTCAGCATAGCTTCGGGGATTGCTCTCCTGACAGAAGATGACTCTGCATGTTTCAGTTGAAACCAGCTCTGCTTGGGACCAGGAGTCACATTTGATGTTTGTTTGACTACTTCTAACACTATTCTTAGGCTTATCAGCACAATCTAGTGTAAGTCATTTAAGGCAGTTTTCTGGTGGCATGTGAGCAACCTGAAAGGCCCACTCTTGTTTGTACAGGTTTTATGGGTATATTCTATATTGCCATAGTGTTCACAGTGAGCTGAGTAATTTCTAGTCCAGAGCTCACAGCGTCTCATCTGCTGCTTTGGTAATTGGTTCAACAATGTGATACTTTAATGTATAATTGGATAAGCAATTGGACACTGTTATAGTATAGTGGTTTGGCATAATTATTTTCCAGTGCTGTGGTTTTTCTCATTGATAAATACTTTGGGGGTTACAAATTCTTAAAACGTTAACACTCTATACTTCTTAAAAGAGGGATGACACTAATTAATAGAGGAGCTGATTCAGCATTCTGCCTCTGTAGGCAATACATACACATGGAAACTATTTCAAGCAAGTTATGGTTAAATTAAATCTTTGGCAACTAATAAAATGATGGATCCTCTGATGACATCCTGAATTTCTCTATAATCTGACAAATAACTGGCTTTGGCATGTCCCCAGTGAGTAGAGACCACAAAAGTTCCATGGGATTCATTATCTACATAGAAAGTTATCAGCAAATGCATTGTTTTATTGAAGAAATATTTGAAGAGCTCAAGGGTTCAAAGGAAAGAGAGAAAACAGGTAAAACCCCAGGATAGAACAAGGACTGAGCAGGGCTTGGTGGTCTCACTTGTAACCCTTTCATGGAGGAGTCCAAGGCAGGAGGATGAACCAGGACTACATAGTTAGACCCTGTCACAAAGCAAAGCAAGACAAAAAAGGTCATTTGTCAGGCCACAAAGACAGTGCACATATTGGCAAATCTGCCCAGCTCTCAGAAAGACTATTCCTTGTCCACCAGGCAGAGTGCTGAGAGAGGCAGAGGTGGTGGGGGTCAACAAGAAATAAGGAAGCAGCCAGGCAGAGGTGGTGCACACCTTTAATCCCAGAACTTGGGAGGCAGAAGCAGGTGGATTTCTGAGTTCAAGGCCAGCCTGGTCTACAGAGTGAGTTCCAGGACATCCAGGGCTATACAGAGAAAGAAAGGAATAAAAAAAAAAAGAAAGAAAGAAAGAAGGAAGCATTGTGCATCGTAGTGTCAGAGGAATATGGGACATGGTTTCTTGAAGACTTTGGCCATTGTTTGACTAGGTAGATGCAGAATACCTTTAGGCAGGAAGAGAAAGATTTTCACACTAGTTCAGAGCAGTTTCTGTAGAGGAGCCAGGATGCTTGTACTTTATAGACAAGTGCCAGGACAGAAAAGCTCTCTATAAAGAAAGGAGCTAGAGAAAGGACCCAAGGATCTGAAAGGTTTGCAGCCCCTTAGGATGAACAACAATATGAACTAACTAGTACTCTCAGAGCTCCCAGGGACTCAACCACCAACCAAAGAGTACACATAGTGGGACTCATGGCTCCAGCTGCATATGTAGCAGAGGATGGTCTAGTGGGTCATCAATGGGAGGAGAGGCCCTTGGTCCCGTGAAGGTTCTATGCCCCAGTGTAGGAGAATGCCAGAGCCAGGATGGGGGAGAGGGTGGGTTGGTGAGCAGGGGGAGGTGGAGAGGGAATAGTTTTCTTTTTTTTTTTTCAGAGGGGAAACTGGAAAAGGGGATATCATTTGAAATGTAAATAAAGAAAACATCTAATAAAAAATAAATTAAAAAAAAAAAAGAAAGGCTAAGCTCATGGCTCACTACCATTTTAGGTTATAAGGAACCCAAGCTCCACACACCACTAACCCATCTCTCATTGTTCTCATGTGCCAGCTACCATAACTTATCCCCTCTAACTCATCCCCCAGACATTCCTTAGGGAAAGTTACTCTGATCCCTTCACCTCCTTGTAATTCTATAGTATCTACTTACTCTACATAAAAACTAAAGCCCACACTGTCTAAGCATACCTATGTTTCAGTAATACATTTTTTAAATTAACTCCTATTTTCAACTTCAGTAAGTGTACTGCAAAGGGACCTCAATAATTTGCCATAATTGAGATTATCTAAACAAAACAATCTTGTGGCAGATATGGTGACATTCTGTATGGCTTCTCACACTGTTTCAGAAGTCATGTTGGTGCTACATTGAGAACATATTGACACTCATTTAGACTTTTTTCTCAGTCAGTTAGTAGAGCCTAAAACATGACTGAGAAGAGTAGAATTCAAAGTTAGATAATGCTTATTTTTAAAAATTAATTATTTTATTATTACTTTATTTGTATGAACATTTTGCTTGTATATATGTCTGTGAACCACATGCCCAACACACACAGAGGACAGAAGAGTGTTCAAGTCTCCTACAAATGGAGTTACAAATGGTTGAGAGTCAGCATTTGGTTACTGGGAATTGAACCCAAGTCCTCTGCAAGAACAAAATATGTTCTTAGGAACTGAGCACACCGCCTAGCCCACAGATTCAAAGGTATTTGTAGTATTGCATGTATAGAACTGGGGACCATCCCCTGGGCCACTGACATATGTGTCCTGTCTCTAAACTATTGAGATCATCAGGTCCTGGTTTGAAGCTGCCCATGACATATAAGAAAGTTGCTGTGGTTAACTGATGATGACACATGATCAGAAGACCTGACTCAGGTAGCACATGCTTACAGACAGCATTTTCATTGCTTAGATAAACCCTTTCTTACACAAGGTATTAAATCCACTCCAAATCTATGACATTTAAAGACAAACTCAGATCTGCACTCTAGAAAACTAGTCTCCTTTTCCAAGAACATTTGGGTGGACCGTCCAGTCCATTTTCATCATTCCAACTCTTATTACATGATGTATACATGAATCTAACTGCCCTATTGAATAAGACTCCAGAAGACAAGGATTTTCAGCTTACATATCACTCAAGATATCACTCATAAAACAGTACAGAGCCTAGAATAAATGTGTGCCTGATAGAGTAGTTTAGAGTAATAACAAGAGAATCATCTTTAAAAATGAAAACTTAACTTTCCTATTGAATGTAATTCTTTTCCTTTCAATAATTTGTTTACCCTAGCTTACATAAACAGAAACACTCACCCATGGAGATATTTTATTTAAGTTTCTTCTGTATGTTGTTCTATAAAACTGATAACAATAAACTATATCCTTTTATAAGAGCGACCAGGTTTCTACTCTGATACTCGCTTTTTAAGGAACACATTAAATTGGTTTTCTCCCTTTTGAAGGCAGCTTGACATTTACTCCAGGTTAGTTCCACATTCTACAAAACATTCAAATTACTATGAATCATTTCTCCCACTGTATTCCATTACAGAACTAGAGAAGCATCAATAGTCAAGACAGCTTGAGCATCCCATGGGGGAATTAATCATTTCCCCATCTACCTTGCGCTAACACACTTGATGTGCAGGGGGAGCCGTGTCAGAATCCATACAGATCAGCACTTCTTGCAGAAATCCTCTTAACACTTCCTTCCCCGAAAATCATTTCCAGCAGATCAAGTGAGATGACTGCAGATACATTTTTTAAAGATATCTTTTCAAAAGTTTTATAGAAACAGAACTCCCTTGGAGGAACCATCAGATATTTTGGTGTGTTGAACAGGAATGAAAACTTTGGTTCAAGTTTTTGCAAACTTTGTCAGTTTGCTACAGACTTTCCATCAAATAATGAAGCATCTGTGAGGAATATTAACTTTTATGGCATCAGAGAGAAGAGAGCCTTGATGATGAGCGCTGTTACAGCAAGCTGAGTCACGTTTAGCTTCCAGGACTTAAGGGAGGAGAGATGGAATCCATCAAATCCCAGTGCAATCAGAAGTGCTGCTATGCAGTGTACCACTAAGGGATAAAAACCCTGACAACCAAACTGTGACACTCTTGACAACAGGTCACATTTTGATCTCAGAGATGTTGAAATGTGAAGAAGTATACATCTTGTGATCAATGCACTATAGGATTACAATGGTGCTCATGATTTGTGTAAGATACATTACAGTAATAATGTATATAATGTAATAGTGGCAATAAAGGTACATCATACTATTCTTGAATTTGATCTGTTTGAGCAACCTGCCCCCACATTGGTCCATAGCTAAATAGGATTGAGGACAACCAGATTACTAGCTGCAGTTCATAGTCTTCCTGTGTCTACTTTCTAAGGATCTTCTTAGGTGAATTAGCAGATCAAATATGGAAGCCCTTTTAAATTTGGATTTTAGACAATTAAAAACACAGAGGGCTGGAAAAATAGCTGGGAGTAAAGTGTCTGATGCATAAGCATGGTGATTGAGTTTGATCCCTAATATTCAGAGGGAAAGATGGGCCTCTGTACTCTCAGATTCCAGCATTTTGTCTGGTGAGCCAGTCTAGTGAGCTTCAAATTCAGTGAGACACTTTTAGATAATATAGCGATAATGGAAGATACCTGGAATTGACCACCATGTTTTCCCATTTGTATAAAAAAGGGATATACATGTGTATGTACACAAATTCATACGGACACACACAATTTTTGGTGTAAGTATGGCCCTAAATGATTCATGAAGTGTTGCTATGTCAAACAATTAACTAAATGTCTTACTAACAATGAGTGTACCAAATGTGGCAACTGTGCTCTAACAAGAGTTTGGTTTGCTTTTGACCTTCCCATGTGTTTTCACTCTTGGATGCTCATTTGCTTACTGTAATAAGGCTCTGTTAATACGCTACTCCCTCCTTGCATCAACCAAGAAGCTAGGAATTACTGTGCATAGTTATAGAACTGAAGGGTCTAAGTTCTGTTTTAGACATGATATGTCATTAGAATTAATCATCAGGGACTTCAGCTCTGGCTATAACTTTTCATATTTGGTATGGTAGATAGGGCCAGAACACGGATACCACTTAGGAGCCATGAAAGTAGATGTCTTATTCTTGGAAGCAACTTGCTGAGGTGGTCAGTGGTCACTTGTGAGGACAGTGTGTCTAACCTAACACTGATAATAAATAATGGTAGCAATAGCCAAAAGTCACAAGTACTTTCTGTGCCAGGCACTGTTGGAAAGTCTTTACTAGCTTTCCTTTTACAAAGAGGGTAACAGAGGTAGAGGAATTTGTTTTTGATACTGTTAAACTATAGACTATTGTCTTAGAAAGAGTTTTATTGCTGTGAAGTAATATCATGACCATGGCAAATCTTATAAAGGACATTTAATTGGGACTGGCTTACAGTTTCTGAGGCTTAGTCCATTATCCTCATGGCAGGAAGCATGGGAGCATGCAGGCAGACATAGTGCTGGGGGGAACCAAGGTTTCTAGATCTTGATCAGCAGGCAGCATAAGGAGACTGTGGTCCATACTGGGTGTAGCTTAAGCATAGGAGAGTTTGGATTGCCTACCCCTACAATGACAAATTTTCTCCAACAAGGCCACACCTTTTAATAGTGTCACTCCCTATGGCCAAGCATTCAAAAACACCTGAGTCTTCAGGGTCATTCCTGTTCAAACCACCACAACTATGCTTTATTGACTTGGGGAACCCTTATTAGATACTCCTTAAATAATATTCTCTCTCCCATAACTTTTCTGCCTCTGCCCCCTCCCTCCAAGTTCAGGGATTAAAGGCATACCTGGCTACCATAAGACCATTTCTTTGTGAAATCTAGGTGACCTCCACCCAGCTCCTCTCCATTTGGTAATCCTCTAGCACTAGAAATCAACCATTTAGTGCCAGTCCTCCCTGTGTGGGTGCCTTTGACTATAGGAGAGAACACTAACTAGTTCCTGGCACTACAGGGACAGATAGGATATTTGGTATGATAGTTAATTAGGCATTGAATTTGCCTTCTTGAAGCCTACTCTGGAAATTCATCTACAAATGGAACTTCCCCACTATGGCTCACACAAAGCAATCTGCCTTTTGGGTAAGCTATTGCTTAAGATTGTGGAGCTCCTATTTGTTTTCCTGGCAACAGGTTACTGTGACCACATTCTTAGGTTGCTTCAGATTCTTTTCATAAACTTCTGCAGGTTTAAATTTCCTAATCTCCATCATGATTCTTGTATGGAACAAGCTTTGCCCTCACAGGCTGTCCCAAGCCTCTTAGTTCTTACAGAGACTGCAACCTCCTGCACTAGTTAGCATCATCAAAGTACGTAGACAAATCTGGCCTTCCAGATGCCCCTTTGCCTTACAGTAAACAAAAGTAAAGTACTCTCCAGTGGAGAGATCTGCAAAGGACAGATGCGAGACAGTTGAAAGGACCTGAGCAATAGGCTTAGAGATGGATGAGTTACAGTGGGCTCTGGGTCCTTGGTTGTTATCTGTGCATTCAAGCAACCACTGATAAAAATAGTAGGAAAGGCATCTCTACTGACCACCAGCAGAATGACTATTTTCACATCATTTGTGCCATATTGGGATTTCTAGATAATTTGCATAAAGGAACGTATATCAGATGATACGCAAAGGTTATATTCAAATATATGAACTTTGTATCTAAGAATTAAACAACTCTGGATTTTGGTACCCTATGAAAAGTTGCTGTCATCATGGATACAAGTTGACAGCCATACTTCTGTTCATATGAGAGCCTTTACCTATATACATAGTCCTCTTTCCTTTAAAAGTCAGGGTTTTTTTTTTTTTTTCCCAAAATCTCTAAACACAGAGTCAGAATCCTTGGTGTAACTTTTAAGGTGTGTCTTCTCGTGAGTCCACTGGTAATACAGGGTTGAATTGTTTTACAGAAAACTACAAGCTTCCAACCGGAGTCTTCAAAAGTTTTATTAATAATAGTCATGTCCAACAGAACTTCCCAAACATGTTTAGTTTGTGCTATTAGTTCCCTAGTTCCTGTAAATAATGTCTAAGTGCTGCCATCTGTAAGGCATATGATACCAACAGAAGGGTGCCTAATAACCAGGAAGCATTAATGTTCTTAGCCTCTAAATTATTTGGCATCAGCTGGTATGGTCTGTGTTGACAAGGCTGCTTTAAACTTGATTTCTGTGTCTTCCAATGGCAATGCCACAGTGGGAATGCCATGTTCTCTAGCTCCTTGTCTTCCGCATCAAACTGTTAGAAGATGGATTTATAACAGACCTAAAGGTAGTAGCAAAATGAAAATTAGTTCTCGGGTAGAATAGCAATCTCATTTGACTTGCCCGTAGCAACTGTGTCATATCTGCTTCTATGAGCAAGAAAATGACTTCTTAATGTACTTTTCTTCTGCTAAGAAGAATTAAATCTGTGTGGCAAAATGGAAAACCAGTGTGCTGGCAGCCAAATTCTGAAAGGAAGATCCATGACCCTCATAAAGATATTTGTGGCCTAGTTCTATGCTAATGAGCCTCATTTAGGCTCAGACTTGCTAAGTGTGGAAATACATCCCTGCTGGAGATCAAGGATATCTTTCCCGTACTATGTTGCCTTCCATATCAAAGTTGCTCTGAGACAAATGGGGTAAATTCTCTGTGTGCTACAGGCTGCCAAGGTGGAGTCCCTGGAGTAGGATGAGGTATTGGGGGTCCAAGAAAATGAATATTGCTATTTTAGTTGGAAAATTTTATTTATTAGTATTTTGTATATTGTGTGTAGCTGGGGTTTGTAGAGCCACACATGCATGTGGAGGTCAGAGGACAACTGAGTAAAGTGATTCTCCCTGTTCATTTTACATAGTTTCCAGTGATCAGCTTACCATGTTTCTATGTTACTCTTTCAGTCTGAATGTTTTGCTGAGCTTGTAAGGTTATTGTCAAAGTATCCATGTTAAAGGTGAATACATGCACACTGAAGTGTAGACAGTAGCTATGGAATTGCCCATTTGTGTAGATTCTCCAAGATTAAGGAAAATGGCTAGGGACAATGCTGGCACCTAACATTACCTACCTGGATAAGTAAATGAGTTTTCTCCAGAGAAAATGGAGTTAGATAGTGTCTGCCTACTTATGGGAAGCTGTAAGGGTTGTATGTGAAATAATGACCAGCAGAGACCCTGCCGTCCACATTATGAGTGTTGGCTTCCATCAGCAGCACTATTAAACAATCTAAGTCAACGTAACACAAATCACTACACTGTGCACCGACAAACTCATCTATAGCTTATTACTGCACTTATACAGACACAGGATGGGTAGGTTTGATAATAAAACTGAAATATAATAGGAGATTAAAGTCAACTGAAAACCTGCTCTCTGATAGAATTGACATATGTTCACTATATACAGAAATCTTACACATATACATGCTTGTAAATATATGTATATGCAAAATATATGTAAATATATGTGAATATGCATTATATATGCTTATATATAGAGAAACATATACAGAGAGAGCGCTCTAAAAAGGAACTGAATTAACTAAGTTGTTAATATTCTATGCTGTTTTCTCATAGTTGCCATTATAGCAGGTGCACTTAGATTCACAAACTTGCCACTTCTTAAAATAAACTAAAAAAAAAAAAAAATCTGATAATGAAAAATGAATTCATTCACAGTTTAGGCAAACTTGAGTGTCTAGCTTCTGAATTTCATCCAGTCATGGTGCCTCCAACTCCTTGGAGCTCATACAATATAATGAAAGCCAGAGAGAATGGTAGGTAAACTGTAGGCCAGAATGAAGGATGTCCAGCAAGAATAACTGGAGAGAAGGAAGAATTGCAGCCAAAGAAACCAATAACGGAACAGTGCCTGACAAGCAGAAAGAGGCATGGAGGCTGTGGTAAATGGTGGGACGCCATCCTCACCAGCCTCCCACTTTACCCAGCCTCAGTCTGTCACAGACTTATCAAGCAAGCACAAGGCAGCAACGGCCCCAGTACAGCCTAGCCCTGTTATTCTATTAGAGAAGCAAGAAATGTCAAATCTTATGTGAAACTTTTTATTTTCAAAATTGGGCAATTAATGTAATTAAGATACACCTACAGGCCTCTAATTTGCAAATTATTTTCACTCTTCCTCTCTCCCTCAACATTATTAAAAGGAAATCACATGGACTCTTTAATGAGCCTATTCCATTTTCTTTCTCCAAAGCTCCAGAAACATGACAGAGAAGAAGAGGACTCACCAGCCCTTTGGAGATCTGAGGAGGAGATGGCTGCAGAGGCGGAGGTTCTGCGGGCCTACTTTCAGGTAAACATTGTAAAAGTAACTTTTATTCTCCTGATATAGTAAGTAGCTTCTTTCTATCTCTGTCTGTTAACCTAGGCCTAGTCCTGGAAGCTTCTAGCCTCTGTACAATCTTATCTAGGCTTAGAATGTTTTCAGCCTCTGAGACTTGCTGCTGAGTAAGCTCACTCTAGTTCTCTCTGAGCTATGGCTGGCTGGTTCAACAAAGCTCTTCTGGCTCAAACTCTTCTCCAAGCTGACTGATTCAGTCTGCCTGTTGTCCAGGCCTCGGAATTGCTCTCCTTGGCCTCAAAGTAACTGTAGCAATTTTTCCTAATCTTCTGGCTCTATCTCATTTTCTGGCACATTCTTTCTTTTCCTGTGTCAAGCTTGTTCTCTTTTTAACCTGTCTCTGTAAAACTTTCCTGATAAAATTTCCTCCTTCTCTCTCTCTGTGCTGCTCTACTCTCCCTCTCAACTCTACTGCACTGCTTGCTACAAACTCTACTGTGTTCCTGTACTGTACACTCTTTTCCTGTACTGTCTGTCTCTCCCTTAAGTAGCTTCCCTGTCCTCTCTCTTGAGAGTAGGGCAAATCCTATTTTGACAAATCTTTTCTCTGATTCATCATTTTTTCTGTAGCTCAATTTATTAGACATCACTTTCAAATATGGGTGCCTTCTTCTACAAACTGACTTTACCTTCCTTGTTTGTGATGAAAGGTGAGTGCTAAGGGTGTGTCTGTATTCCAGCCAGAGGGATTAAAGGTGTATGCGAAAGGCTGAGCCACACCCTAACTAGAAACAGGTTCAGATATTCATAACAAAGCATCAAGTACTCTACCTTCACCCAGACCTCTTGATGGGCTTCAGGAAACCAAAAGCAATGGCTGGGAAGGAGGACAGAAACATAGCAACACCAAGTCTCCCCAAGGGATGACAAAAAACAAAAAATGTGAAAACTGGGAAAAACCTTGACTCATATGGGACTTAACCACTGTAGGGTTGGGCAGGAGTCTGGAGGGGAATTCCTGAGATTTCCAGGTTTTTGTATCTTGGAACAACGAATTGGATGAAGAGCCTATGGAGAATGGTAGAGCTAGGGGTAACTTAGAATAAAGACAACACTGTGAAGTAAGCAAGAGGGCCAGAGAGCTGGGGAGACTATAGGCTCTAATGTGCCCAACCAGGAGAGTGGTGAGACTTTCTGGGCCATCTGTGTAACACGGGCCTCTCTGGAATGTAGAGATTGTTCATGTAACTCTTACTACTGTGTATTGTTATAATTGTTTTACTTCATTGCAGATCTCTCATTATACTTCATAAGTTAACTTTATATGTATAGAACAAAGTATTTAGAGGATTTGGCACTATCCCTGGTTTGAGGCATCCACTGGGAGTCTTGGACAGAATCCCTTGCAAGTTAAAAGAAAACTGTTGTATACTGCTTTGATATGAAATGCAAAGAAGTTCAAAGGCTTGTGTATCAACTGGCCATTCTCTCTCCAGACTTACATTTAAATTACTTTAATTGGTCTGAGACCCAGAGGGCCTTCTTCTCTAGTGTCCTGCTGCCAGTATGTAAAGTTTGGGATAATATCAGGCTAGAAAAGGCACACTGAGGCCTCCTTCCAAGTGTGTCCAGGTGATTTTCCCCATCACAGAAAGTGTTCAGAGACAGAACAAAGTAAGGTGTTAGCGGAGAGGGAGGATTACTCAAGGATTAAGGGAGGAAATTCAGGAATCAGTCAAGATTGTCTAGAGAGCATTTACCTTTTTTCTCTTTCTGTGATTTTTGAATGTTTCAGATTTTTTTTTTCCTACGAAATTCTATGTAATTTTTGTATGTGTGCAGACACCAGCCAGCAGTTTTCCAAGGCCAATGACAGGATAGCCACGAAGCAGAGGATACCTGGCATCCTCAGTAGGACATGGTGGTCACAGCCATTATGGTAGCCTTGTGCTGCCCTACAGGTAGTCTCTGTTTTCTCTCTACTCCTCCTGCCCCTCAGTTCAAGCATGCAGCTGCAGCCAAGCCCTGCAAAGCTCAGTTCATTCTGTCATGCGTGCACCAAGTCAGAGTTCCTTTGCCTGAAGGAACACAGTGAAGTGTAGCAGAAGCTATTGCTTGTGTTTTATTTTTGACCTTTCCCTCTGTTCACCTTCTATTCTGTCTGAAGAGAAAGGACTGATAATGAACTCCAGCCTCTGGGATTGACCAAATGCTGTTTTCTATTCAATTCCTCTTCAGAAGTCTGGTAGTTCACTTTGGAATGCCCTGTTGAAATGAGGGTCCCTCATCTTGAGGCTCAATTTATTAGGCTGAAATTTTTTTTTCTGGCTTCCTGTACAGTGGGTATTTTCAGGTAGAGGCAAGGAAGGTCTAGGCTTTTGCAAAGGTATTTGTGGAATTATACATAGGAAAGGGTCATCTACATGCATTAAGATTTTAACTTCTAACCCGAGATTCTTACATGATTCTTACCTGCTTCTGCACCCAGTCCTGAATTTACCTATATTCCAAGTGAGTTCATTTAACTAGCAACTCTTGCCAGAAAGGCATTTGTCCTAGGTAGTCATACAAACCATTAGGCACCATGTCTATTCATTGTTTTAATTAACTAGAACTTGCATCTCTCTTTAATGGGCTTTTGTTCTGACTAAATAAATGGCCTGTTGGGAAGTATAATACAGGTACTGAGACTAGAAAAAAAATACAGTAGCCACTGTTACTGATAAGAAGAAGGGGACCTTAAACAGAGAGGGCCTTCAAATTTTAAAAAGAGCATTGCTTGCTGCAATTTGCAATACAAAGGAACTAAATATACTTCCCTTAAGACATATGGTCCTTACATTAGTCCCTTTGTTTATTTGATACTAGCCTTCCCATTTTCAAATTCCATCTTTATACTAAATTTGTATACAGTAATATCTAGACTAACAGTACACCATTTGGATTTACCTAGACTTTTACCTAGAGAAAGAAAGTATCCGTTGTTTATGTAAAATTAAGATAACCTTCATTTCACTAGGCTTTCCTGATAATACAGTCAGCAGTATGTCTGCCTTGGGCAGGATGACTTGAAGGACTTGGTTTGTTGCTATGTTACAAAACCTTGAAATTCCCAAGAGGCATAACCAGAGATGGCACTGGGATCTGGGAGGGATGACAATCATAAATAGTTACTGAGAAGGCGTGAGAAAATAAAACCCAAGCTCAGCCATGTAACATTTTTTCTGTGTTCAGTGGTTTAGGAGTGGCAGACTTGACAATGTCAGCACGACAGTTGAGCCCATGGGCATCAGTCTTAGCTGGTACACTGCTCATTACTCCAGCAAATTCATGTTTCCTTCACCAGTTCTTATGGCAGCCCTCAAAAGGCCTTTTTCTGTCTTTCTAGCAGCCTTTCTGGTTTCCTTGGAAAGTGAGCACTTTCTCTTCTACTGCTGACTTCCTTTACCAGACTCTCTGCCATCCCATGCAAGGTAGTAGGAACCAAAGTGTGCCCCTATTTCACAAGTGATTTGGCCCAGTTTTGAGCCCAATCAGCCAGTAGTTTGCAGGGGAAGGGTGCTGATTCCCCATGAGGCTGCCCTCCTTCCTGGTTACTTTCCCATCTGACCATGTACCTAAGCAATGGACACATTGAGTGTGTCCATTCTACATTGCTCCTTCCCTTTCCTTATAATTTCTCTTGTCTTTTGTATCACCTAGGGCACTGCTGGCTTATTATTATTTCCTTGAATCACTTTTTGCATTGCAGTACATTTTTCTTAAGCTGGGTAGCCTTGCCTCTGTAAAAAATGACACTGTTTCTAATTAGAAGTATAAAAATAGATAGAAGAGAGATATAGTGCTTATGAAATGCCAGCTCTCTGTAGTTGCTCACTTAAACTACCAACACTGAGCTTCATTCTATCTTATAGAAAGTGAGGCCTATCTCTCTTCAGCTTAAATTCCAGCACCAAACTGAAATAGTGCAATTTCCACCTTGATCTGTTTAGAAACATTGAAATAAAATCATCTTTCAGAAAATGAACAGTGAAGATCAGAATTCAAACTTAGAGTCAGTTGATCCCAGACCTATAGATCCCAGCATGTAGAGAAGATAAGGTCCAAGGGAAAGAACAGACTCTTATATGCCCTTGCCAATCAGAACATAACTAGGTCCTCATTTCTTGGTATATCACAAAAAGCAAATACAGCAATCAGGTTGTTGGGTGAAGCTCTGTCTTGATGCCTGCCTGACAGATCCCTGATGAGACTGGGCTACTTTGGTTCCAAGAAGTCAGTGCCTCCTCTCTGCCTCTGTGAATTTATGCATTGGCTCCCTGTACACTGAGCTGATTTCTGGGATAGACTTTGTGGCGTGTCTCTTAGTCTTTCTAAATCACGTTAGATGACAGTAGATCTGCATCTCCTATCTTAACCTTCACTGCTTTCTAGAGTGTGATGATTCTCTGTGTAGGTATTTAACACTTGGATTTGCTGCCTCTGTAATTTTAATTCAACATAATGTGTCCCAGCGGGACATGAGGCTGTCATCACCTCCTTCCCACTGGAACTGAGGGATCTCTGATGTAAGATATACAAACATCAACTCCCAACTTGGATAGGAATTGAAAGCAGGATAGGTTTGCATAGAGAGTTGTATCAGTGAGATCCTTCATAATTCATCACACTCTCTTAGGGGTGTGTCACTATGCTATAGATAATTGGTTGTCTCTCATTTACTTATAACAGTTCAGTGCACTTTCAAAGCAAATGAGTCAGCCCAAAACAGCATTATTAGTAGTAACAGATATCAAGAGAGATTTTGGCATGTGAGTGTTTTTTTAAAACCACTATAGTTCCAGCCACTGGACAATTGCTGATAATCACAGGCAGCAAAGGCAGATGAGGTCTGCCTGGTTGTCTCATGCTCTAGTCTACAAATTATGTCTCTTAAAATCTACCCCAGTAGCCATAGAGAGGGTCTACCTTTCACATGAACAGACTGTGGTGAGAAAGACTCAAGGGATTCATGGAAGAAATTTTGCGGAAAGAGGTGGCCTTGAAGTTCAGCTTGAGGGATTTAGTCTGGAACCCTAAGAGGAAGGACTCCCATGAATAGGAACGAAACTGTCCATCTGTCCTCCTTATTCATCCCTTAATTGATATGATCACAGCTTTGCTTTAGCATGGTACAATTAGAGATGGTGTCTCCCTTCAGACTGAAGATATTTGAGTAATGTTCATCTTTCATTTTGCCAAGAAAGATGCAATGATTTAAAAGAACCAAGAAAAGAGAATTTTTACTCTTTTTCCTAGTTCTTGTTTCTGTTGGATAGTGCATCTCCCTTCTCCCTTTGTGTTACATTTCTAGAATATGTTTTCAATTGCAAGGACATAAAGATAAACATAAACCAAGTCTCCAGGGCTTGAGAATGATAATACATAGAATCATCTGGAAGTAATCAAATATAATGTCTCATGAAATGACTTATCCAGAATACCAAGTTGGTCACTCTTTTAAGTTGTTCTAGTTGTTCATAGGACAGTCTACTCCAATATTCAAAATAGCCTTTATGTTTGGCTTAATATTTTGCTGGGATCCTACTTGGACCAAATAGTTTAGGTGAAAATATTCCTGAGGCCACTAATGGCTAAAAGTTCTTAGATGGGGGTGAGGGTAAGGGGTAGACATTTCTACCAAGCTGGATCTCTGCCCTTAAAATAAATGGCTGGTTTCACAGGTTAACTTTTCTCCCTGTGAATTTTATAACTTCATGGGCCACGAACATGAAATTATTTTCAGGAAAATATGACCCCAAAATAACTATCAGTTGCAGGCTGAAGAAATGACTCAATGGTTAGGTACACTTGCTACTTTTCCAGGGGACCTAAGTTGAGTTTCCAACAGCTCACAAACAGTTATAACTCTAGCTGCATGAGATACAGCATCCCCTTTTGGTCTCCATGGGCAGACACACACACACACACACACACACACACACACACACATACACACACACACACAGGGAGAGAGAGAGAGAGGCAGACACACACACACACACACACATACACACACACACACACAGGGAGAGAGAGAGAGAGGCAGACACACACACACACACACACACACACACACACCCCAAATCTTTAAAAACAGAGTTTTAAGCTTTTTATTTGCATCTAGTAAAATGGAAATACAGTAAAACATAGCTCTCTATCTCTGTCTCCAGAAATGAATGGCTGCACATTAATCAGCATACTTTGCTATGTTGTAAAACCTCCTCAAATAAAACTGTTCCATCACTAGGTTTTTCTTTCTCTACTTGTTTCTCTCACCTCTGACAGTCTTTTTCTTCCAGAGTATGAATTTTGTCTTCTACTGCCTCCTTCCTTTTTAGCAAAAGACAGAGAGTTCTGGAGAGCATGGGAGGTTAATCTGAAGGAAGGCAATGAAAATTCACATTAATAATCCTTGACCTCGTCACATAATAATAGCTAATGTTCATTCACTTCACCTGTTCCAATGCCTACAGTGTGCCTCAGCCGCCTCTTCAATAGTAATTGCTGCATCATTTTGACATGCACGAACATCATTCAAGTTATCACATGACTGCTCAACTTGGATTATCCATGCTAGACTCACCAGCAAAAGTAGTGCCTTCTGGTTTTAACTCTTCTCCAATGAGCTAAAATATAGCTCAGTCTATTTAGTTCTTGAGTTGTAGGTATTGGAAACTGAGTATTTTATTTATGAAATCATCCTCTGCCCCATAAGTATGGAGAGGAGAAATGGTTCAGTTGTATAACTAGTAAACTTCGACCTCAGCCCAAACATGCCTAATGCACTTTCTCCTCTTCATGGAAATTGAGACTGATACAATAAACAATTGTGTTATAAAAAATATGTCCCAGCTTGCTCCTGCCCTCTCTGAGTTCAAACTCTTGTTTTCATCACTGAGTGAATAAAGCTACTCAGGCACTCTGAGTTGAAAGTTTATAGTCCTCAGGATCATACCAAGTTTTCTTCAGTTTTGGGTTTTGTTTGCATAAAATAATAACTATACCACTTTGATCTTCTGTCAATTACATGGATAGGGAAAACACAACACACACTACCTAGAACTGTTATAAGGAGAACAAAGCAGTAAGGCCAGGAACTAGGTGACAAGGCTGCAGGTCATAGTTTTCCTGTTATTTAACATTTTGAAGATGACAAATTATCAGTGTGGTTACATCATGAGAGATTGGTTTAAATAGTTATTAAATACTAGAAGCTACAGAGGGGAGAAGTTTTTGGACTACCAAAAATACAAAGAAAAATAATTACTTGTGCTCCTCTTACTAATTGAAACCACCATTAGAGATATTATTGGAGATATCAACATAGCAAAATTTAACGTGGGCAAGAGAAAACAGGAATCCAGAGATGTGAGCCCAGCATTTGGGTTGCTCTTTCATACTGAAGGTTTGCATGACTCTTGGAGAGGAGAATAGATTTAGAGCTTGCCCATGATAGAGGGTTTACCAAGCCTCTACATGTGAGTGGGATGTCAAACATTTGGCAGTATTAATCCTTGGAGTAAGAGTAAGCTAGATATAACCCATTCGTTACATTAACTTCACCCCAACATCAAACCATTAGGACATCTGTTAGATGTCTGTCCTCAAAAGTAAATTGAAATTATTTCAAAGTTCCATTCCTTTAATTTCTTATCAGAAAAAAAGAAAAATTTTCCTTGAAGACTATAACACCAGTGTAAGATCTTAGACTATTTTTACCATTGTTTCCAAATAGAATACCCAGCATGTATGTTTGGGTGCTCATACATAAGCACACCAAAAAATGTCAGGAACCAAGTTGCCCTGCCCTGCCCCTGAATTCATATACTAAGATCCTAATTACCTTGTAGTGATGTAATGATGGTTCTTGGGCAGGTAACTAAGTTAGAATGTTATTATGATCATGTAGCCTCTATGACGGATTTAGTAGCCTTATAAGATGATTTGATTTTGATTTGCCTCTCTGTGCTCACTTGACAAGTTAACAAGAAAGAGGCTGACTTTGGACAAGAGACAGAGCATCAGATCAAGGCAGCCTTACTGTTGGACCTCTTGTCCTTCAGAATTGTGGAAAATGGATTTTCATTGTTTAAGCCTTCCAGTTCATAGTATTTTATTACAAATAAGTAACCAATCATGGTTTATATAAAAATTGTAATAATTAGATGTAGATGTTAAAATAACTGCTTACTTTGTTTACAGATTAAAAAGTGTAGGATGCTTTAGTTTAGTTTTTAATGTAGCATAAAGCTGGAATCTATTATAAAAATCACAGATGTTACAAAGGTTTTCTTTCCAGTTTCAAATCTTTTGTAGATTTTTTTTTCCCATGGTGGATAAGTGAATTCAAATTTCTGGGTATTGAAGTGGCAAAAACAATAAAAATAAATAAGTAAAATGTAATTGCTTGTGAAAATATAAAGTTCTAAGTGAAACTCCATGGCTTCAGAATGGCATTTGGCCTATATAGATACTCATTGGGAGTAATAGGATTTGGAACACGGCAACTGTTTTGAGTGGAGTAATGCTACTCTGGTGCTGTGATACCCTGTAATGTAGGCAAGGAAAGGTTTATTTTGATTAATGATTCCAGAACAATTGTGTCTATTGTGTCATAGAATACATGGCAGCAAGAGGCAGGGACAGGAATCTTGCTGATAGAATTTTCATTTCCAAACAGGCAGAAAAAGGCACTAGGAAGGACAGCCAGATCATTAACCCTCAAAGCCAGTCCCTAGTGATTTACTGCATCCACAGCCTTCCTAAATAGTGCCATCAGCTGGGGCCAAGCCTTCTAATTCTGGGGCTTTAGGGGGACATTTCTCACTCTAAGAAATTCTAATAATTCCAAGAAATGTCTATGAAATTCAAGATGCCTCTTTAAAACCAACAGTGTGATATGTTTATGGGTGAGCTAAAGTATTGAATTTTTTAATAAAATGAAAGAAAGTAGAGAAAGATAATGGAAGTGAAAGTTCTTTGTGAAAGGCACAATGATGAATCTCAGGCTTTAAATTTCTTAAGCAGTGGAATTATTTTTCTCAAATAAAATTTGCCAAAACATCTGCAAAAATCTCAGATGATGTAAGAAAGTTCTAAGTAGAATTATTATAAAACCAAACAAAAAACACAATAGCATAATGAGTAGATTTAGTGCCACATTTTTCATAAATGAGAGGGTTAGTCGACTAAACCACCAGCCATATGATATGATATGAACCATAGTAAGACAGAGAGACAAAGAAGAGAAAATAGAAGTATAATGGAAAAGTCCAATATGTATTTATTTAGAAATCTGTATAAGATCCAGAATTTTAGAGGAAATTATATTTTAGGTGATAATGCCTGAGAAACTTTCCAAACTGGAGGGAAAAGGCTGTGTGTACTGGTTCATACAAGTAATATAATCTCTAAGGATGCTGAGATAGGAGAACTATTTGATCATAGGAATTCAAAACATCTAGACAACATAGGGAGATCCTGTCTCATAATAAGAGTTACTAGGGCTGTAGCTCATTCAATGGAGTTCTGGCTGAGCATATACACAGTGAAGGCTTTGATCCTAACAAAGTATGAAACCAGGTATGGTGGTACACTCTGGTAAACCTCAACACTCTGGACAGAGAAGAAAGAGTGTCAGAAGTCCAAGGTTATCTTTAGATGCATGGTTGGTCTCACACACACACACACACACACACACACACACACACACACACACACACACACACTTGTGTGTGTGTAAAGTCCAAAAATTCAAGAATATACCTAGACCATAGTAGGGAAAGAAGGAGAATCCATATGAATATGTACCATAAAAAAATTGCAGCAAGGTATAGGAAATCTTTTAGACTTAAGAGATGTATATTTTCAAAGACAAGCACAACAATAATAACAACAAAAACAAAAAACTATGAAAATCAGTAGATCATGATATTTATGTAGCCAAGAGAAAATAACTGGAAAGCTAGAGAGTTAGATATCCACAAAGTTCATGAATTCTTCTTGAATGATACAATTTAGATCTTCAATGTTCCCTAATGCCATATTAAAGGGTTGGTCTCATTCTGGCATGTTTGGGAGGTGACAGAAAACAAAAACTGAGTATAGTAAGATGTCTTAGGTTATGCTCCTGAACATAACTATTGGATCATGGTCTTTATCTTCCATTGGCTGAAATGAAAAAGTGCCTTTAATCTAATATGCTTTCAACCCATAAGCCCAAATACAAGATGGCCAGCTGACTATGGACTAAACCTATGAGCTCAAATGAAACTTTTCTCTTTATGAGTTGGTTATCTCAGGTATTTTGTAGGAAGCTAACAATGGATGAGGATGAAGTAATTTTTTTTCTGACAAACCTGGGAGACTTTATCATCAATAGACATATTAAAGAATTACAAAGAAAAAGCAATAAAACAAAACAAAAAAGGAAACTATTCTGAGCTGAATGAATAGAGCTAAACTTGTAGACAACTAAGAAGCATTTGGAGGGTAATTTTCTTTTAATTATGAATTAATGCATTTATTGAATTAAATAACAATTGAAAGGTATTATAGAAACCATTCTGAACAGTTAGAAAACCATAAAATTATATAAAAAATAATAGACATTAACCATACAATGGCAAACATATACAATCATATAAAAAGATCAAAAAGACCAATCCTGATTCTTTGAAAAAAAATCACCACAGAAATACAATGTTAAAAATAAAAAGACAAACTCCTGTATAGTTAGTGCAGTTGCTAAAAAGAGTAAAGGAGTATATGGAGAAGCATTGGGGCAGAACAGTTGAAATCTGGGACTAAATAGTCAAGTTTCTGGTAAAATATGATTAATCCAACTTCCACAGATAAAAAAGATTATATGAATAATTTAATAATGATTAGAGAAATCAAGCTGTTTTACAGCAAATACATTGTAAGGCCCAGACAAATTTATTGGTCTAACCTGCCATGCAGGAGCGAATGAAGAATAACACTCAAATTCTGCCAGAGCAGAAATGGAAAGGAAAGAAAAATTCTGTGAGCTACCCTGAAAACAATCCAATCGGAAGTACAGAAAGAAATGGACATGCGAATGGTATATGGAAAAGATGAAGTGCTAAGTGATGCCAAATAGATGGGGGACAGACACACATGGGTTATATATTCATACAGGTATCAAGAGGACAATATTAGTGATCAGTATAACTTATGCATTGTGGTACAGTACTAAATAATGCCTTCCCTCAGATTAGTCAAAGAGAAAATGAGAGAATCAGCTCAGAAGATGTGGATTAAACTATAGATCAAAATATCATCTACATAAATACTGAAGCTTTGGAACAACTGTAAGGGAATATATTAGTAATAGTAAAGGATGTCAATCTTGGTTTGACAATGATATCAGAATGATAATTGCTGACATTTGTACTATGAAATGTACTCAATGTACCAGCACACAATAAATGAGAAGGAACAGAGATGAATAAAACTGTCATTATTTGTGGGCAATATGATGATATATCCACAAATTCCCAGTATGAGGAGCTTATTAGAATTAGTCAATAGACTTAGAAAGATCTTTCAACATAGAAATAATATACACAGTTTCAATTTCTCTATGTTCACAGTTAGAAAGGAAAATGTTTTAATTTATTTAACAGTTATATTAATGTAAAAATCATATATCTAGAAATAATGATATTCAATCTTCTAGATAAAAAGTATAAAATGTTAAGATGTGTCAAAGATGAATTAAATAAACAAAGAGACTAATTAATGATTTTATGAAAACTCAATTTTCTTTATTCACTTTTTAAATTCAATGGGATGCAAACCCAAAGTTTTATGGTTTGGTTTTGGTGAATGGTGACAAATTGACCCTAAACTCATTGTAGAAATGTACCTATATAAATCTAAACAAACAACCACCACCAACAACAAAATCCAAGGTTAAAGATATTCAGGGACTTGTTCTACAAGACATCAGGACTTAGTTAAGACAAGGTCACAGACTTAAGAAAACATGATGATATTGGCACAAATCTAAGTAGACGGACAGAACAATATAAGAAGCCAGAATGAGATGCGAGCATATCTGAACACTTGATTTATGAGAAAATGATAGCATAAGCCTCTGGGGAAAGGAAAATCTTCTCAGCAAATGGTTCCAGGAAAATTGGCTATCCACATAGAAAATTAATAAAGTGAATCCTTGCCTCACATTGTGTATAAAGGTTGTTTCCAGGTAAATTTTAACTCAGAATATACAATATAAAACAATAGAGGTTTTGAAGACAATCTAAAGATTATCTTCAGGATTTGCTATAGGGAAAAACTTTAACTAACAAGGCACCAAAAAATCTCTTTAAGTTCAGCAAGAAAAGACTAACAAATTGGACTTAAAGAGGAACTTGACCACCTTCCCCAGCCCCAAAGAAGGAAGGTTGAAGTGGCTCATTGTTAGCCATCAGCAAAATGTAGCTTAGATCAGAATGAAGTCCCAGACTTGCTTACTGAAGTTATCAAAGTTTCTGCAGACAGCCTGTAATAAGTGCTTGCAGGAATATGGAAGAACAGAACCACACAAGTCCCCAGACCAGGCAACATTCTATTCCAGCGCTTACAGACACTCACTGTGATGGTAAAATTAGAAGGTAATGCATGAAGCAGTCACTACAGTGGTCAGGCACTAAGAGTGATGTGGGAAGGGAAGGGGAGGGAAGGGGAGGGGAAGGGTAGGAAAGGGGCAATGTGAGCTGAGGAAGGTGGGTGGGGGTGGCAATGTTCCATTCCGTGGCATGGGTGGTAGGAAGATGTGCATTTCATCTTGTTTTGTATTAATTCTGTAAGCCAGATATGAGCTGTCTGCAGTTTTTCTCTCTGTGTGTATTATAGTCAAGAAAAAGAAGACTCAAAACCAATCAAATAAGTGAGAAAATAACATCAACAGCAATAAACAGGGAGGGAAACGAAGAGCTAGACTTTATTGTACTGTCTAATTGCTGGCTGGATACTCAGCTGTTGCATGTAGGTATAAGTCAGAACAAGAGAGTAATTGTTACATAGCATCTTTGCAGATGCACTCAGAACATGGAGTGCTGGCCACCCACCCGATCACCATCCTCCCTGATTTTAAGAAGCTACACTAGCAACCCCAGTATTATTTTTAAAAGTGAATAATAGAGACCACTGCGGAGAGAGTACTTTATTAGTAGTAATAATTTGTAATAATGTTATGTAAAAAGAGCTTATTATGAACAACCCATTTTAAGCACTTCATAGACTTAATCTCAAACTTCTCAGTGATGCTCTAGTTTTCCTGGACTTTCAGAAGCAGGAATGGAAGCTATTGGTAGCTGTGACTTGCCCCAGAACTCTGGAAATTCAAGATTCAGTTTATCTAACTTTGGAGCAGGTGTTTAGCCTTTACAACACAGTTGCTATGTCTTTGGAGAAACATCTGTCCCTAAAGATTTCTAGCTAACTGACAGCTGGAATTATCCAATGAAGCAGAGGAACAAGGTACAGTTTTTTCTTAATTCTTCACTAACTTCAGGAACAAAGCCAGCATTTGATGATTCCCATGCTGGAGGCTTCCTGTATGTCACTTTAGCCAACCATCACAGCCATCTGCTGGGGACATAATGCTGTCTCAAGTCTCCAATTATGAACTTGAAAACTCACACTTGATTAGATAACCAGGAATAGACCATAGCTAGTCAATATTGATGACAATCCATTAGATACTGAATTCTTGAGTCAGCAAGGACACCCAGGGGCTCCATTCAAGATCCTTCAGTTAGACAGAGGGTCTTGGAGAATCTGCCATTGTTAGAAACATTCTTAGAAAACATGTGGGAGGTCATTGAAAGATTTAATCAGCGAATAAGAATGAAATGGAACATGGCAGATGTTTCATTTGGGAACTATCAATTCCATATGACCCCAGCCCAGTCCATTAGAGAACTCCCCTTCTCACTGATGCATTAATATGGAGCCAGAAGCCTTCAACTAGGATGTTGACAACTTCAGGTTCCAAGAACTCTCCCATCAATGGAAGAAACCAGAGACAGGAGAATCCTCCACAATGATAGGAACCAAGATACCAAGAAGGGAGGTCCAGTACTGTTAAAAAGGTGCCGAGTCAATTTTCATCCAGAGGAAAATTTGACATTGGGACATGTTGCTTGTCCTAAAAGGATTCCTAGCTATATCAAGGGAATAAATTCCTATTTCCCCAGTGGTAATTTTAAATAGGAGGCTTTATAGTGCAAACTATTTGCTAAGAACTCATTTCACACCAAACACCGTAGTTATCCTTCCCCATAAGAGTTGATGGTAGCTCTGAAGGAGGAGGGTGACCACAAGAACAAGAAAATATGTATGTGCACCCTGGGAAAATCACTAGCACACTGTCTACCACAACTTTGATCTAACTGATTTCCGACTTTGAGCATACCATAAACAAGTTGACATTTTATTAGTCATATCTATCTACCTCCCTCTGCTCCCCTAAAACTCCCATTACATGCCCTCCCAGAGCCACCTCATGATCTAGAATTAGCCAATGAATTTTAATGGATATTTAATTTTTTTTCAAAGAGTGGGAGTGAGTGCATTAGATGATAGATCATGTAATAATTAAACATTAAAAGAGCTCAACAGAAGATACTTTTTTTGCCAGCAGATATCTTTAGGTCAAGGAGGTCTATAAAAACCAGCAGATCATTTGCACTCCTTTAAGACATGCAAAAAATGACATTAAATGCAATTAGATTTCCCTAAAGCTCTGCATCTTGCTGCAATGAGGCAAAATTTTGAGCTGCTGGCATTTAGAGCTGCAAATTGCTGGTGTGGTATTGCCTTAAAAAACTCAAAGCTCATGCTGGTATCCAAATCATCTTTTAATTAGAAACAATGAACCTGAGTCACAGCTCCAGGAAAGGGGAACTTTCTAGAAAGCTCTAGCCTTGTCTCTGTAGAGCTCTGAGGAATTGGCCAAACTATTCTCCCTGTATTGCTCCATCTCTTCCTGGCTTATGAAGATTTTTGGATTATCTGTTTACGCTGAGGACCATGCCTAGGGTTTACAGCTAGCTGTCCTTTCCCCCAATATTCTCATGAAAATCTTGCTTACTCTCCCTGAAGATCTGTTGTCTATTCAGGGATTTCTCAAGAGCTCATGGATGGTTAGCTTAAACTTCTTTAATGTTTTAAAAGAGGGAGATTCAATGGAATTTTGAAATAGTACAAGAATTTATAAGAAAAGCATTTTCTGAAAAAAAAAAATCTAAGAACTCCCTCATTCTGGGTAAGATTGAAATTCAGAATACTGCAATTAAAAATACCATTTCTTTATATAGACTATCATATGTAAGCTGTTAAATCTGACTCTTATAATAAATACCTTATATCCACTAGATCCTCCAAGGTCACACCATAGAAAGAGTGCATTACAACAGAAAATAAAGTTAAGATCATGATCCTTCAATAGAAAGCCAGGACATGGTCTCCCATCACCCTGAAGAGCTAACCAGGGATAGATCACATGAGTCCCATTTCATTCCCCACAGCAGTTTCTATAATGTTTTGCCTAATCTTGCTTCTTGCTGGTATAGGATCAGATCAAACACTGACCTACCCCATGGTTCAATGTTGCTTAGGCACTCTTCCTAATAGAATAGTCTCCTTTCCTTTTTCCTCCATTCTAGACGAGGCCCAAATATCTCCTGCTTAGAAATGTGTTTCCTAAGTGCCCAATCTAAGGTAATGTCCCTATTCTCTTTATTCCTTAACCCCAGTCTTCCTTGAATAAGGGAGTGGGGCCCAGTAGAAGGAAATAAGGCCTAATGCTGGTTATTAGCATAACCTAATGCTGGTTATGGTCCTGGTCTCTTTCCCTATAGATGGACTTCTAGGTTACTGAAAGTTATGTTTACTTGAACTTTTATATCCCTGAGATAGTGTTGGAGTCTTGAGGGGAAATAACCCTCGGGTCCCCAAAAGGAGGCAATCAGTTATCTCTCCTAGGATTGATACTGCTACTGTTAATACACCTACTGAGAAATCTGGGACTGGAAAGAAGTGTAAAGGTAATTGTATTTTGGTTGTTGCTTTACAGAAGAAAAAACACAGGAAGTGCAGGTGTGAAATAGTCTCTGTTCATGCGTCACCCATATTTTACTCCAGTTTTCAACCCCCAACCCTTTTTAAAAATAAGCATTTTCTTTTAAAAACTTTATGTGTGAGGATGTGACCTCAGAGGCCAGAAGTTGTTGGATGCCCTGGATCTGGAGTTATAGGTGTGGTGAACTGCCCAGTGTGTGTGTAAGGACAGAACCCAGGTCCATGGCAAGTGCAAGAACCACTCTTAACCATTGAGCTGTCTTTCTAGTCCCCTCACCCATTCAGCTTTTGATTGCAAGATGGACTCAATTGCAACTTGGACCAGTTGACTTATGAGTAATTGAGATAGATCAGAATTTCCTTGACCACTGGACCCACACTAAACATTAACCACTTCAGGTTAATCTTTTGGATTTTGTTGACATGCCCTGCTCTAAGGTAATAAGCGATTATCCATTAATCTTAAGATTTATTTGGATTAAAATCTGTACTCACAGCAAAAAATAACATAATTTCACTAACACCAGTTCTGTTAAATGATGAAGAAGAAAGGGGGTGAGTACTTTAATCCATAAGTCAGCTGAAAGTGCTGAAGCCTTTTAAACTGTGTGACGATTCTTGAGTGGGTGCCTACCCACTTCAGCAATCGTGCCTGCTATTCAGCTCCAGAGTTGTATACACTCCAGACACAAGTGCCATTAATTAAATGATATGCTTACAAGATTCTTGGAGCCATTAATTATCAAAGGTATCCTCTTCCATGCTTGGCTCTAAATGCCATTATAACAGAAGAACATGAGTTAGCTCTAAGGAATAAGCTGAAAGAAGGTCGCCGTCAAAAAGCAACATGGGAAGAAGCTGTCACAGAAAGTAAATGGCAAAGCACGAATGACTTTTAGCTTCATCTTTGCCCATTTGCAGGGTCTGAAAGTGCTTCCCATTGTAGGGAATTTCTCAAAATTAGTTCATCTCCTGCAAGATACAAGTGAATGGAAAGTAATCATTCTTTTCTTTATGACTGGGTTGCAGAGAAGTGTGATATCAGCAGAAGATTTGGAGACAAATAAAGTCTGTTCTCCATCTGCCCAGAGGAAAGAATGGTTCCTTTAGGGAAAGTCCCTGCTGAGCATGGCACAGACACAGGGAAATGGCTAGAAGCATGGTAAGCAGCCAACAGAGCCTTGGCACCAGCCCATAATATGTAACAGGAACTGTCCACACTGGGATGTGAGTCTCCAGCCTGTTCTGTTTCCTAATCCCACTACCAAGTAGACACCATTTAATTTGATGAAGAGACAACCCCAGACATACCCGAGTATATAACTCAGAGCTCCAAGCTTTCAGGTTGTTTTTCTTGAGTGTTTCCAATTCTTAGAGTTTGATTTTCAGAGTCCATGGTCACTGTCTAAGGAAAGGTGAGTGAGCCCCAGCCTTGCCAGAGAACAATTGACTCCATCCTAATTTCTGAGAGGTGCAACCCTGTGGTATACAGGGCTACATTCTAGGTTGCATTCTGTTTTCATTGATGCTGCAGACTGGGCAATGCACCCTGTTGCAGAGAAAGTTAATTAGACCCTGCACATCTTAGGAAGTGCTGTTATTAATCAGCATGTGAAACATGCTACCGAGAAGTAATTTGGAGTCTGCCAGCATGCTTGGAATTTGTCCTACTCTCTAGATTTCACACTCATGCTGCTGGGTTTCTGGTAGTGAACCTGGACTAACCCCTTCCTATCTCTCAAAGGAAATGAAATATAATTGCATTGTCTCAGAGATACTAATCAGAGAGGCTCCCTGATCCTTGCCATCTTTCCAGCAGCTTTTCCTCTACCCACTTACTTTAACGCATTGCCACCAGTGGCTTTTGTGGTATACGTTTTAAAAGGCCAGACTCTTAAGAAAAAGCTAAAGAAGAGAGGTCAGGGGGCCCTGCCCTTAAAAAATTGCTCACCATGCTTTGGTGTGAGCAGAATACACTTCTGTAGCTGCTCTGCCTGCCCCACTAGCCTGCTGAGAGGTAAGACTTTTAAAAGAAGACGATTGTTAAATAGGTTTTGTGTAAACCTCTCCAGGATGTGTCATTGTTAAATGTGGTACCCTAATTTTACCCTAGTTCTCGGCCTGGGGAGATGGGTCAGTCAGTACTTGCAATGCAAGCATGAGGGCCTGCGTTTGGATCCCCAGCATCCATAAAACTCTAGGTGTCATAGTGTACACCTGTAATCTCAGTACGGGAAGGCACAGATAGGGAAAACTGGTTGGAGACACCTGAATGGCTCACTGGACAGCCTAAATTAAGGGAGATCTCTCTCTCTCTCTCTCTCTCTCTCTCTCTCTCTCTCTCTCTCTCTCTCTCTCACACACACACACACACACACACACACACACACACACATACACACACACACACACAGCAATGATAACAAACTATTTTTTTTGTCTCAGCCCTGTTACTAATGATCCTGTATCATTAATCCCCATGGGCAAGGGTCGCTACCTGCAAAGACAGCAGTGCTCCTGTCATGTGAGTGAGGAAGACAAATCTTCTGTGTAAATTCCACCTTGAGTGGCTGAGCCATGCTACCATCTGAACACATGTTAGAATGGAAGCACAGGGAGATGGGTGAGGACCTTGTCACTATCAAGTCCAGTGATTTCTGTCCACAGGTCCACAATTTCTGCATTCTCCAGCTTAAGATCAGTCAGAAGGGGCCTGGGACAGGAACGTTTTCACCTTCCCAGGTGATCCTAATGGGCAAGCAAGTGTGACACCTATACTGTAAATAGAGGAAAGGCCAGCCAGGCTCTGCCATCCAAGCCTCCCTATACACACTATCAGAGGATTTTGCCTGTGGGCAGCCTCTACCCAGGCACACCTACAGGAGAGAGGCATGGACATGTCATCTCTGCTTTAGTTGTAGAAGAGGACTTCCTCTAGACTGAGCATAAGAGGGGTTGAAGTAGGAGAAAATAACCTCCTTGGTACACCTGGTAAAAAGACACTGCCTTCAATGTACTCAGAGGGCATGGAGAAAGGGTTTCTGGAGCTTAATGAATATACTATTAAGATCTAGAATGTCCCCTAAAGTCCTACGGGCTGGAGGCTTCATGCCCAAAGTTGGCATTATATGGAAGTGATGGAACTTAAAGAATAAAAATCCTCTGAGCTGTCGTTGGATCTCATTGGACTTTCATGAGATTCCAGTCTTTTGTTGTTGTTGTTGTTGTTATTCTTTTTGCTTTTAGTTCATCATGTGGTCTCACTACCATGAGCCAAAGCAATAGGCCCAACTGATCACAGACAGATTCTCCAAAACTTTGAGACCAAATAAACCTGTCATCTTCATACATTTCTTATCTTAGGATCCCATTATGTAAAGTGATGTAAAATGGGGCAACATGATGATAGTTTCACATTCAAAAAGTCAGTGGGGCTCTGTTCCTAGTCACAGGAGGATCCAGTGGCACCCATGACCTTACCTGTACCCACTGAATCATTAAACAGAACATGGGGAAATGTGGGTCTAGGGGAAGGATGAATGCGAACGTTTCTGTGGTCTTTCCTGAAAACTTTGATGCTGATATTCTATGGGGCCTTTTAATTTCTCTTCTAAATTCAAAGCTCTCTTCTCCAAATATCTCTCCTACTATACAGAGCATTGGAAACTCCCTTCTGAAGAATGTGTGCCTGACAGAATAATGCCATTTCCCCTGTCATTTCTTAAGCATATTCTAGAGAGAGAGGACAGTTAACCTGCCACTCTGTCTATTAAGAACCTAGACAGAACTGAAAATTGGGGTTGGGCACGAATGGCTGCCGAGATCCCTGATTGTAGAAGCTCATGTATCCAGGCCTGCTCACCTGATTCCTTGTGTTCACTGTACTGGCCTCACTCTATAAAAAGTATTTTCCAAGTGGGCTGGAAGCCTGTCAGGGATTGAACCATTCACTTCCTCAATCCGTCCTGGGAGCCCTGTTTAGTTGTCAGTAAATCCTTTTATTGACATCCCTGGGTAAAATTAAAAGCTCTACTGTCAGTGGTAGCTGTGACATGGGAGGAAACTGAAGACCTAAAGATGAGCGTGCTGTGTTAGGTCCATTAAAACATGGGGAGATGGGCATGCCACCAGCTGCACTCTGCATTGTAGAGGCATAGTTTCCATGGGATACTGAGTGCTGACTCTTTAGTGCCTGGAAAGATGGCAGAAATCATGGTCATAGTGGTGGACCTGCCATGAGGGAGCATTGCAAACCCCAGGCACATTTATGGGTGTTTTGTGCAGACTTTTCAGCCCCTAGTCAGTGTGCTTACCTCGCTCCCCTGCACAGGCACATCTCTCCTCAAATCCTCCAAACCTACCTAGTGTTTTGAGCATGAAAGGTAGACACTGCTTCCCAGGATGCTAAAGACCAGCTATGGAAATGAAACTACCGTAGACAGAGCATTAGGAAGTCTGATGGCTATGTGGGTGCTAAGGCTGTGTGAAAGATGTGTTATAGAAGTAGTGAGAGTGGGCTGACAGAGGGTCCTGTGTAGAAAGAGCACACTCAGGTTACAGAGCTGGAATTAAGAAAGACAGGTGGTGGAAGTAACATGGGCTACTATGTCCAAAAATAAAACTGATAGAAGCTTGTAGGACATAAATCTGCCATAGACAGGCAAGGTAGAAGAAGAGAGAGGGCACATTCATTTTCAGGCCAGCACAGGTGCCTCTGACTCAAAGTTAATAATGCTTCAAGGATGAAGTCTATGATGAATGGTTAGAAGATGACCCACATCTCCAGACAAGGCAAGCAGTGCTAGGAACACCAGCAGATAGTCTCAGGGTCATGTGAGAATAGGACAGGACCCATCTCTGGAGGATACTTTGACTAGCTCAAATATTCCGCACTCTCACCTTCTCTATGGTACAACCCTGCGTTCTCTCAGAGGAGAGAACTCTGGTCCAGGTTAGGCATGACTCTGTCTCTGTGTCAGGATGATTACACAGACCTGTGTCACCCTGTGTTCTCTGATTTTGTACCAACTTTCAGAAAATGGGTTTCTAGACTCACAAAAATTCTCCATATGCCAAAGGCCGATGTTTATATCCTCACGAAGGTGAGTTTTAATGGATCTCAAGTCAAGATAGACTTAAATAAAGCCCTTGAAATAAACAGAGAGCTATCTCTTCATATTCCAGTATCCCAGGTCAGCATCTTCTGTGCAGAACTCAAACCCACAAATGGCAAGCCAGACATAGAAAGCAAATCAATTCTCTTTTGGAATTTCTTGAAAACACGGAGGAAAGGGTTGGAGCCATGAGTCAGAAGTTGTGAGCACTTGCTGCTCTTCTAGAGGACCTACATCAGCTACTCAAAACTGCCTGCAACTCCAAATCCACAGGACCCAGTGCTATTTTCTGACCTCTTCAGGCACTTGCACACACATGCAACATATAGTTACATAAACACATACATATACATAAATAAAAAGGTTTAAGAATAGAAATACCAGAGAAGTCTGTGACTTGTGACAGTGTTTCTCAGAATCTTTTCATTTATCACAGGCATAGTAGTTACTGGTCAATTCTATTAGCATCTTTCCCCAAGTCTTCCCCAGATTTTTATCAGATACAACTCATAAAGTCTTCCCATTTCTCCCTCTGCTCCCAGCTGTGGGATGCTGCCTTCCCAGTTGCTGACCACACCCATTTTCTGAGGCCAGTTAATGAGGTTTAGATGGGTTAAAGCTGCAACAAAGGCATGAACAGAGCTATGAAATGTATTTCCATGGTTACTTGGACTTACATCTAAACCACCACACTAAACCATCAAGAAATTTTCTCATTTTCTTGCTAGATATGATACAACAAGGAGGAGAAGTCTAATCATCTTGGTAGAAATGTTTAAGGTCTGGAACATGTCCTTAGGATATCTGTTCCATTATGCTTCCAGCATGTAAATCTGATTCTGCCAAGCTGGCACAACCACTCTGGAAAACAGTTCGGCGGTTCCTCCAGAAATTGGACATAGTACTACCAGAGGACCTAGCTATACCACTCCTGGGCATATACCCAGAAGATGCTCCAACATGTAATAAGGACACATGCTCCACTATTTTCATAGCAGCCTTATTTATAATAGTCAGAAACTGGAAACAACACAGATTTCCCTCAACAGAGGAATGGATACAGAAAATGTGGTACATCTACACAATGGAGTACTACTCAGCTATTAAAAACAAGGAATTTATGAAATTCTTAGGGAAATGGATAGACCTGGAGAATATCATCCTGAGTGAGGTAACCCAATCACAAAAGAACACACATGGTATGCATTTTCTCATAAGTGGATTTAGCCTAGAAGATCAGAATACACAAAGTACAAACTACAAACCATAAGAAACTCAAGAAGAAGAAAGACCAAAGTGTGGATACTTTGTTCCTTCTTAAAAGGAGGAACAAAATACCCATGGAAGGAGTTGTAAAGACTAACTATGGAGCAGAGACTAAAGGAAGGGCAATTCAGAGACTGCTCCACCTGGGAATCCTTCCCATATTCAATCATCAAATCTAGACACTATTGTGGATGCCAGCAAGTGCTGGATGACAGGAACCTGATATAGCTGTTTCCGGAGAGGCTCTGACAGTATTCGACTAATACAGAAGTAGATGCTCACAGCCATCCATTGTACTGAGTACATGGTCCCCAATGAAGGATCTTTAGAAAGGACCCAAGGAGCTGAAGGGTTTGCAGCCCCTTAGGATGAACAACAATATGAATTAACTAGTACCCTCAAAGCTCCCAGGGACTAAAACTCCAACCAAAGAGTACACATGGGGGGACTCATGGCTCCAGCAGCATGCATATAGCAGAGGATGGCCAAGTCAGTCATCAGTGGGAGGAGAGGCCCTTGGCCCTGTGAAGGTTCTGTGCCCCAGTGTAGGGGAATGCCAAGGCCAGTAAGCAGGAGGGAGTGGGGTGGTGAGCAGGGGGAAGGTGGAGGGAACAGGGGATTGTTTTAGTTTTTGTTTCTTTTCTTTTTCTTTTTTTCTTTTTGGAGGGGAACCTGAGAAAGGAGATATTATAAATAAAGAAAACATCTACTAATAATAAAAAAAAAAAAGCTGATTCTGCCAGACATACAGAGCTTTAATGAGTCCCTAAATCCAGGTGCCAATGTCTTCAGTTACAGCCAAAGCTTGTTTTGAAATAGATTTCTGGCCCTCTCCATAGACCTGCTGAATGAGAATATGTGGAACAGAGTCCAGAAATCTGTGTTCTTAAGCTCAGCAAAGAGTTTAGACAACAGTAATGTTTGGCATGTTCTCCTTATATAGCATATACAGACTGAATTGGTTTGCTATGTACATAAGCAAATAGCTTTGAACACATCATCACATCAAATTTGAACACATCAAATAGCTTTTTTCCACATCAGCTTTGAATTGCTGATGTGGAATCTTAAGAGTCCTTACAGCTGACCTTTGGTAATGTGGCTGATGGGCAAGAGACAAAAAAAGTACATGGACCCAGAGAATAAGTCTAGGCATCAAAAGGTTGGGAACCATTTATTGCACACGCTTGCCCACACCTTAATATCATCTCCCATAAAATGTTAATGGCAATCCAACAGATTAACAGCAAACAAACTTTTATTTTGTTTATTGCTATTCCTCAGAAGAAATGCTACTGATTCTAACTAAATATCTATTTTTATGTTTTGTCATTTCCAGGCATGAGAGGAACTCAAATGATTCCCGAGGCATAAGAAAATAGACCTCATTCTTCTGGACTCTGAGACATTAGAAATGAAGCTAACCACCCTTTATTACACCCCACAATCCTGTAGCCTATGCTAAGAATTTTATTGCATGTGTTGAAACCACTGGCATTATGCTTCCATCATAATGACAGACAGGTTAGCTTCACAAACAGTAGCATTGACAGCCTGCCATAGTTCCTCTGTTATGTACTTAGAATAGTAACATTTCCAAACTGTCCCTTATCCTGGATGAAAATAAAGTGGTTTGCAAAATATTTATCTGATGCTGTGGATAACTTAAACATTGATATTTTGGGGCCCCCAAACAGCATAAATGAGGATGTTGCTTTTGGGGGCTAGTGTGTTTGCTGTGACCCAAAGGTTGGTTATAGTAGAGAGGAGATTGGGAGCATATCATTGGGTAGGAAAGATAACAGCATAAGAACCTTTCCTTGGTCAAATTTTCCTGCCACTGATGCAGAAAGGTGAAATTGAAGAAGTACAAGATGGCCAGGGTAGCTGTGAGAAACAAGGGAACACAATGTACTGCTCAGATTGCTGCATTGATTTGTGGTTTTGATAATTTCCTTTTATTTATTTATTTATTTACTTATTTATTTATCTATTTATTTAGTGTGTGTGCACATGCACACATACATATGCACATCTATGTGTGTGCATGCCTATTTGCCTTGGCATACTTGTGGAGGTCAGAGAACATCTTTCAGGAGTTAGCTCTTCTACTATGTGTGCCCTGGGAATGAAATTTTGGTTCACGGACTTACAGATAACACTTTTACCTGATGAGCCATTTTGTCAACCCTCTACTGTATTCTTTTAAGATAGGGTCATCCTGAAACCTGGGACTCACTGATTATGTTAGGCAGGACAGCCAGCAAACCCCAGGGATCCACCTGTCTCTACCTCTCCAAGTACTTGAATTATAGGCACAGATTATCATGCCCCACTTTTTACATGGGATCAAACTCAAATCTTCATGCTGATGTAGTAGGCACTTTACTGATGGAGCTATTTCCAGCCCCACCTGCAGTAATGGGCAGGTAAGAGAAAGGATCAGAGAAAGCTCTATCTAGAAAATGCGCTCTTCTCCATCTTGCTACATTCTTTAAGGAAGGAGTGATGGCAAAGGCTCTTTGCTCCAAAGTGTCATAGAGGGGGGTTAGAGTTTGCACAGGGAAATGGTAGCATGGAAACACATGTCTGAAAACCATGTTTTTCTTTTCAACACAAATCCTCTTTGAGACATCCTTTGGCTTATTGGCCACTCCCAGCCTGTACCATCACCTGCATGTGGTGCTTCAGTGTCTTGTAACTGCAGAACATAGGTGGCTTACACCTATCAATTTTTTTCTCATATAATTTGAAACAATATTAGCCCCTACTCTGGCTATAGGTGAAGGCCTGCTCCATGCCAGTCTTCTGCTGCTGCGGGGCTGCTGCTGCTGCTGCTGCTGCTGCTGCTGCAGGGCTGCTGCGGGGCTACTGCGGGGCTGCTGCTGCTGCTGCTGCTGCTGCTGCTGCTGCTGCTGCTGCTTGAGCTCATGGTCAGTCTTCCTCTCATATTTTTCTCCTTTCTCCCTGCATGTGTGTGGCTTAGAACACATCTCTTGGATTTATAGCCACATGGCTATTCTAGTGCCATCATAAGAATACCTTTGCTTACTTCCATGTACTAAGGCTCCATAAGGATACATTCACTGGTTTCAAAAATTTGAAAGGGACTTACCTTTGAAAAGCCCACACTATTCAACCTACTATTTACGCTGGACTGCCTCTGCTCTTGTATAACAGACTGGGTATGACTCAATGTACCTTGTTTAAAATCTTATTCTATGACTTTCCCAAGGGAGTGAGTAGCCATTAACTATGACTAGCAGTGCTTCTTGACTGGGAAGCTCTTTAGTCCTCAAGCCTAAACTATGTAGCTCCTCTCTGATCTAGAAGGTAGAAGCTTTGTGATCTGGACAGGATGGGCTCAGTGAATACAATGCCAAGGAATGAAAGGGAATGAGAAGATGGCCAGATATCCCCCCTGCTGTGTGTTTGCTTGTTGGTCTGTCAAACAAAAGCCTTCAAAACAGCCCTTCTTCTACCATGGAGCTTAAATGCCTCCCTCTTTGGCTTTTGTATCAAAAGGACCTGAAAGCTTGTTCCTTGCCTCCACCCTTAATTTCCTTCTACACCCACTGATGCTGAAGCACTCGTGAGTAAGCACTTAGTCACAGGCAACAATTAGCTGAATCATCCTGCAAGTAGTGGTTTGGTTTTCCATGCTGTCTGTGCTACCAAGACCCTGCAAAGTTCTTACTTTGCCTCTGCCTTTTCCAAGAGTGTCCCACCTCAGTCTTTGCCCAATTCTGGGACCATTGTGAAACTGCATTTTTATACTCCACCTGACCCCCAAATCCATACATTGAAACAGTGTGGAAGAATTAGGCTGAGGCGGTGCCTTTGGGAAGGGATTACATCAGGAAGGCACAGTCTCTTTCAGAGAATACCCATAGGGCTGCCTACCCCCTTCCTGCCCTGTGAGTACACAGTGCCATCTATGATCAGAAAGTGTGACTTCGTTGAACATACAATCTTTGAGCACCTTGAACTCTGTGCCTTCAGAACTATGAGACAGGAATGTGTGTAGTTTAGGAGCTACCTAAACACATTGGCTGTGTTTTGTTCCCAGTAGTGCCAATGGCCTATGAACTACAAAGATAAGGGAACTGAAAAGATCAAGCAAGAATGTAGATAGCACACTAGGCTTTTGGGAGATGTTCTGGAATCTGCTCTTGTCCATCATATCCTTCCTCCTTCCTTGTCTGAATGATCATATGATAAACACTGCTTTCAGAACATCCTCATAGCAGGCATTAGTCTAGAAATTGTCAAAACATTAGTGCAAACAATCTTCACAAAAAGACAACCAATCATCTTCCTTTCTCTCTACAGTGTATTTAGCATCTACCAGGTACATCAAACTATGAGGTACATTGTTTATAGCAGTAGGCAAAACCATCCACAAGAACGTACTATTCTCTTTTTATAGATAAAGGAGCTGAGGCTTGGAGACTTTGTGACTTGCTTTAATTACATGATAAGAATGCATGATCCTCTTGAGAAGCTATCCTCTTTCCCCTAAACTAAACTGTTTCTCAGAATGGAGAAGGAGAGGATACTGGATATGTCCCACAGGAGACTTCTTCACTTTTCTCCATTGGCTAGGCTCAATAAGCTTACCTAGGTTCTCCGTTAGAAGTTAACTCAATTTGGGGTTACCAAGACTCATTTTTTTTGTCAGTATAATGAACATCCACACTCAGCATATCGTTCTTGTGGGAATCTTCTGAAAACTATAAGGATTTTCCTGGATTGCTCCCCAATTTTTCTCCAGACTTCTAGTATTATGGTAATATTCAAAGAACTCTGAGCCTCTTTATGATTTTCCTTCCTGCCTCTCTCTGAGAGAGATTTGTCCTTCTCTCCTCTTCTTATTTTCTTCTCTTTGCCAGAAAAGCTAGATCACAAAAACAAGTTTGTGAGCTAGAGATGCATCATGAAAACTGTGACTCTCAAACTTCAGCCTCAATCTGCATCATCAAGAGTACTTGTCAAAACTCCAGAGTTTGGAGTTAGAAGGATGAGTCAGCTGGTAAAGTATTAGGGTTTGAGTCCTGGAATTCACATTAAAAAGCCAGGCATGTTAGCACCCATTTACAATGCAGATACTAAAGAGGCAGAGATAGGCTTATCTGCTAGCCAGCTAGCCTTAAGGAGCAAGCCCTGGGTCTCAGTGAAAGACCCTGTTCTACAAAACAAGGTGGATCATGAGACGGCTAATCTTGGTTGTGAACTTGAAGAAACTGAGAAGAGGGAATCTCAATTTAAGACTTGCGTTCATCAGATTGTTCTGTGGGGATTTTCTTGACTATGAATGGATATAGGCTAGGCCAGCTCACTGTGAACACTGTACACAGTAGGTAAGTGGTCCTGGGCTATCATCTAGAACAGTGGTGGCACACAAGCCTGGAATCAGGCCACCAAGCAATATTTCTCCATTTTCTTTCTTCAGTTTCTACTTCCTACCTTCAGTTCCTGCCTTGGCTTCTCTCAATAATAGATCATGACCTGGAAGTATGAGATGAAATAAACCCTTTCCTCCCCAAGATGCTTTTGATTAGTGTTTTATTACAGCAACAGAAAGCAAAGGAATGCAGATGGGAACAAAGCAGAACACCAGATACTGACCCTGTTAAACAAGATAACAAAGACCTGACACCAAGCCATTCCCTTTAGCTGTCGAAGCACAATTCCAGGCCAGAGACTGCATCATTTTGATGCTGGTTCTAGTAGGTCAGAACCCATATTTTGAAAACCACTAGTGTGAATTGATTCCTGCCCCACCAAAACAAGTCAGATCTGCTCAGTGCAGAATTCAGGTCCTGCATTTAACATATTTTAGACTGGAGGCAATGAGCTGTAAGTTAAATCCAATCAGGCCACTGGAGCATCTTTAGTAGGGTTTTTAGAGTTATCTAACAGCACAGAAAGTCTTCTTCTCTGAGCTAATTAAGTGATTAGCTTAGATCGATAGAAGATAAACGAGGACAGGAAAGTGGGATAGCCATAGCTCATGACTAGTTTTAAAAGGATGGTCATGACTTCAGCCGAAATAAGGAACATTGGTTAAAGATAGACCTAACTACTGAAGACTGATGTACCTCAATTGAAAGGGAAGAATTTACCCGCACTACCAATGGATTATGTTACTTAAAACAACTGTTATGCATAGCCTACTCAAATGGGCTTGCCTGAACTTGGAACTTCATCATAAGGTAGGAGTGCAGTTCTGAACAAATGATATTCAGATTTTCTCTAGTGGCTGTGGCCAGTAAGCACCCATAATGAATCCAGGCCTGAACAGAGGCAGGGACAGGTATCTATACAGAAATCCCCATCTGTGACATAGATGACTTGCAGCATAGAAATCCTGGTCAGAGAATGGTTGGGAGTTGAAATGTATGCCTCATCTATCATGTCGAAGTAACCTTTAGAGTCAGATAGGACCAGCCTGATTTTACAAGAAAAACGAAATTGAGAAAAGGTTACCTATGGTGGTAGTGATGATGTTGACATAATAAGAGTACCTAATAATTATTGAGTGCTTATCATGAATTATGTTTTTGGCATTTCCCCCACCTTCAAACTGCCCTAAAGGGTCTGTTATTAGCCCATTTTACAGATAAGAAAATACAACACAAAGGATGTACTGCTTGACCGTAAGACCCAGTGGAGAGAAGTCAGAACTTAGATTTGAGTCAAGGTACTATGGATTTAGAATCCATAATAACCTCTACTTGGTGGCCAAGCCAACCCAGCTAGATTAAGATATAAAATCTATTTCCATGCTACCTACCTGACTTAGGGTTTTATTGATGTGAAGAGATACCATAACCATACAATCCTTATAAAGGAAAATATTTAATTAGGGCTGGCTTACAATTCAGAGGTTTAGCCTATTATCATCATGGCAGGAAATATGACAGCATGTAGACATGGTACTGGAGATGGAGCTGAGAGTTCTACTTCTTGATGCATAGGCAGCAAAGAGAGACTATGTGCCACACTGGGCACAGCTTAAGCATAGAAGTCTACAAAGCCTGCCCCCACAGTGACATACTTTCAACAAGGCCACACCTGATCCAAGAAGGCTATACCTCTTAATAGTTCTAAGGACCAAGCACTCAGACACATGAGTCTATTGGGACCATACCTATTTAAACCACCAAACTGTTTTGCCTGGAGAAAGAACAGATGGTCCCTTCTCATACAACACTGAAGTCTAAAGTTCCTTGGCACTGTCTGCAGAGCTGGGCTTTGTATATTCAAGAGACTCATGAGCCAACACACCCAGCTATCGGGCTTCATGGAAGGTTGAGCCACTTTGGAACTCTCGTGTAATTTGAGGAACCCATAATGCAAGTAATTACAGTGTCGGGGCAGCAGAGATATCTGTGAGTACATTGTGGGTAATTCCCACAAGCTTCTTTCTCTACTGTGTATATTCATGCCCCAACTACATCACACCTCTGTTTACTCACTAAGTTTCTCTTATACAATTCTCATTCTTACTTATATTTTCTCAGATGCAAGGAGAGTTCCAGTTACTTCAGTAAATGGAAAAGTAAGATCCCTTGCCATAAATGGAAGCTAACAATGAAGATGAATCTCGTGAAATATAGAAAATAGAGCTTATTAAATTCTAGGGAGGGACTGGTGCCTGCTGAGAGTCCTGCTCACTGAACTGCCTTTTCACTTTATAATAAAGGGACATTAACAAGAGTCAGAGAGGTGTTAAAATGCTCTCTCCCACAACCCTGCTCCTTGAGGACTTGACAAGCATCAGGGAATAGCTCTGCAGTCGGATCTGGTAAGTTTTTACATGTTTTGTTCACAGGACCTTGTGAAAAACACATTCCTCCCCAGGTCTGAAGAGCCATGCCTCCTACTGGGTGTAACACCGACCAGACAATATGTGGGCTGTCATGATCCACAAAATCTCCTGGAACCATGGTAAGCTGCCTCCTCCACTACTCATGAACAGACACATCTGGAAAGAAAGAGATGGTGTGACATTCAGGTGCCTCAGAGAAACAGACTTGAGTCGAGGCCAGAAAGTAATTACAGTGTCGGGGCAGCAGAGGGGACTTCTCTCTCATCACTCTGAAGAGAAAGGCCTTGAAAGCACCTTTCTCCTATCCTATCCCCTCCCATTTTGTTGCAAGACTAAATAAGCAGGGAAAAGCAGTTATGAATGCTTGTATTACCCATGTATCTGCCAGGGATGACCCAATTTAAAGGGGGAAAAAGCCTGCATCTCCTTATCTGTTATATCCATGCCAAAGCAAGAAAGGAAAGGGGAGGATGAAGGGAAGAGAAACACAGCAGAAAAGGCATGATGATGTAAACCATTCCCACATCTAAGGATACTGAAAAGCTAGAGGCTTAAGGAGCCCAAGACAATCGCTATATCTTCTCTTCCCATACTTCTATACCAATCCCCTCCTTTATAATGTGCGTGGGGCCCCTTTCTGGTAACGTAAACTGTTGCTGTAGTGATTAAGCTGCTCTATGCTCCCAGCAATAGCAGAGCAAGCTCTTAGCTACCCACTTCAATGCTCTGGATTCTCAAACAAAAGATACACACACACACACACACACACACACAGAGAGAGAGAGAGAGAGAGAGAGAGAGAGAGAGAGAGAGAGAGAGAGAGAGAGAGAGAAAGAGAGAGCCTTATGTTTAATATGCCTTAAATAGCTCAATGGCTGGGCATCCAAACCTCCCTGTGGCTAATACACTCTCTTCTCCAATATTCCTGAGTTATTACTTACTAAAACCTATGTTCTACCTTGGCTGTGCCAGATCCAGGATTGCAGCAACAATCCTTGACTCTTACATGTTGGCTTTCTCTCTGTCTTGTACTTCTCACACCTGATCTTTCTGTTTCCTCAGCATGGCAGTTCTCCCCCTCATTGGTCCCCTTGCACATGAATCCTAAAGTTCCACCTCTGTCTTGCTGTCCAGCTGTTGGCTGCTGGCAACTTTACTTGCCAATAAGAGTCAACTGGGTGCGGGGATCCTCAACATCTTACATGCAGAACTCTCGTGTAATTTGAGGAATCCATAATGCAAGCATTAAACCAAATCCACAACATAAGCAGTGTCAATAGTAAATAATAAGTTTCAAAAACTTATTATGCAACCATTTTAAGTGGGAAAAATATCAAAGCTATCAGCACTATCTTTCGAAAAGTACATGAAGCACACAGACACTGTTACTGACAAGGGTCTACATAGATGATGAAGCAGCAGTGGGGGCCATGGGACAGGCACTGTGCCTTGCTTCCAGCAAGCAGTTCATCCAGTGAGAATGATGTTCATCTTACAGAAATGGACCTTGAGGTGTAGTGACTCAGTGACTTGCCCAAGACTGTAGGACATTACATCTGAAATGTGTCAGAGTCAGGCTTGTCCCCAAGTAGGTCTTGCACCTAAGGTCACAATTCTAAGGATTACCGTCTCCTGAGTTACTTATGGAAATGAACCGACTACTCATTATTATTTCTTCATAATAGTTGCATATAATATATTATATACATAATATATTAATACTAATATAATATATATTATGTAATGTATAATATATTATATAATATATTAATATAATGCAATATATAATATTAATATGTAAATATAATATAACTATGTATAATATGTTATACATAGTTAATTTTATATAGTTAAGGTCAACAGAGACACTAATAAAAGCCAAAGCTTTCCCCAAAGCTCTAGTGGCCCAATGTTAGTTTGCAAAAGATGCATGAGTCTCATGACTTTCTTATAGCAAAATCTAATTTCTTTTCCTTGTCCATAGCACTGATCAAGTCTTAATGAGATCACCCTACCCAGGGCTGGGGAGATGCCCCAATAGATGAAACATATTACACATAAGCATGAAAACTTATGCTTGAAATCCCATACCCCTTGTGAAGCCTGACATGGTACACACTGAGATGGGAATTGAGACAGGAGAATCCCTATAAGTTTAAAGGCCAACTAACCTGGAATATGTGGAGATGGACAACAAAAAGACATGAGAGGTTGTCTGTCCTCTGACCTCCAGGTGTGTGCTGTAGCACGTGCACACAACTTAGAATGTACATATTATTACCACCACCACCATTATCATCATCATCATCATCATCATCATCATCATCATCATCATCATCATCATCATCATGCCTCAGAACAATGGACTCAACAAAGTGTTTTTAGGTATGACCCTTAAATCACAAATGATCTCCACATGATAGCACTTGTCTTTAGTTCAAAAACTTGGAAGACTGAGGCACGACAATTGAGAATTCTAGGCTATCATTATCTATGTAGTAAGATTCTCTCTCTCTCTCTCTCTCTCTCTCTCTCTCTCTCTCTCTCACATACACACACACACACACACACACACACACACACACACACACTCACACACACCCCAAATGTAAGCAAGACTACACAACTGAAAATAAAAGATAGAATGCAGTAATCTGCAGGATGGAAAAATATTTCCAATATATTCCCATGTTAAGGGCTTGGTTGGTTTTCAGAATAAACAAACAAACAAACAAATGCATTAAATAATAACATGAACTTAAAGCATCCGATTAAAAAGAGTAAGAGATATGATTTCAAAAGAAGACAGAGAAATGCACAGCACCTAGAAAAAACATATACAACACCCTCAGGGAACTGCAAATCAGAAACAAAATGAGCTGCCACCTAATCCCAGTGAGAATGACTTGTATCAAAAGTTCAAAAGGTATCAAGCTGGGCAGAGTGTGGATAAGAAGGGACTCCAGGATGTAAATTAGTAGGATCATTCTGGAAAGCAGTATGAGTTCAAGATATTGCATTATCCAGAAATCCAACTCCTGTCTGTTGAACAGAGATCTTCATCCCCATGTTTATCTCAAGATTAGTCATGGGAGCTGAGAAACAGAAATAATGAAAGTAAATATCAACTCTCCCACAAATCTTGTATAGACACAATAAAATATCACCTGGCCATTAAAAAAAAAATTGGTACCTTGTCATTTGTAACAACATAGACAGGTATAATGATATTACCTAAGCCAGACACAGAAAGACAAGTTCTCTCAGACATTACCCAGATGTACAATATTTTTTGAAAGTTTATCTGATAGACAGAGTTGGTAGATAGATGGAGGTTGTCATAGGCTGAGAATGGTGGAGGAACGGTGAGATGTCCCATCAATAGTTACAGTTTGATAGAACTAGCTCTGTAGCTGTACAATATACTATACAATGGCCACATCTAACTTATGCTATACCTTTCAAAAGGCTGGCAGGAAATAATAAAAGATTTCATCATATGGCAATGGTGATTATTTGAAGAAATAAATCTATTCAGCCTGATGTTAACATACATTTATCACATATTATATTATCTCATTAATAACTACAAATGTATATGTTCATTAAAATGACATATATAAATAAAAGAATAAATTTAAAAAAATAAACTCTAGAAAAAGATATTTATGGTGAACTAATTTATGTGGCAAATTAAATGTTTCCCAATCATCTTCTCTATTAGTAATTTCTACACACCATCTATGACCTATGCACTGCCAATGAGAAATTAAGATGTAGAGGTTGTGTTTGGTTACTGTTCTGGTTGCTGTGATGAAATGCCTGAAAAAAGCAAAGTAAAGAAAGATGAATAGATTTGGGCATGCAGTTTCATTGAGTAGTCCACCACAGTGGGAGATCATGGCACCAGGAGCTGTAGGCAGCTGGCACGTTGCATCCAAAGTCAGAAAGCAGAGAGTGACAGAAAGAGAGAGAAAGAGAGAGAGAGAGAGAGAGAGAGAGAGAGAGAGAGAGAGAGAGAGAGAGAGAGAGAGAGGAGTACAGCTTACTTTCTCATTTAGGGTTGGCCTTCTAGGCAATTCCAGATCAAGTTGAAAATCAAGATGAATCATCAGAGAGATGTCAAATTGTTCAAGGTTGCTAAGTTTGTAAGGAGAAGAGCATGATTAACAACCTAGAAATCTGCCTACACACTGCAGAGCTCATACAGGTGTCCAGTGAAGCAGTAAGAGAGATGGACAACAGACCAGGGGACATCACACTTTCATCCTGAAGGGAAATGGCAGATGGAAGGAACTGAGAGACTCTAGCACTAGACCAAAGGCTGGTAGACTAGATTCCCAGAGGGTCTTCTGCTGTCTGCACTTCTGTGTAGAAAACAATCCTTCCACCACAACCACCACCATGATGCACACTTTCTTGTAGGACCCCAGGGATTTGCTGTGCACATCAGCTGCTCTATAGGTGTAACTTGAGACCCTTAGAGGACAGGGAGAATCTAGCAGCCTTCTAGAGTTACTGATCTGCGAATTCTTGATGTACCACCTCATGCATATATATATATCCCAGGTCTAATTTTGGCATGAGTCCTCAAATTCTACCCTTCAGTTTAACTGTGCAGAAAGAGAGACTGCTATACCTCAGGGTATTCTAAAACAGAGTGTGCACGGGACATCAGAAGAGCTTGGTGAAGAAATACATAGACCAAGCCTTTCTCCAGAAATCTCACCCCATAGTCCTGAGCTAAAACCCTGAAAGTTACAGTGACAAACAACCACTGGAGATTCTTCTGTGTATTTCTAGAGAACCCTGGTCATAAAACACTGCTTTAGCCTTCTCCCAAGAGTATAAGCTCATCCTTGAAGACTTGCTTCCTTTACGTCTTCTTTGGCCATCCTGCTCCAACTGTACCACTGGGTTATAATGTTTTATTATCTCTGGCCCTTCTTTTTTACATCTATTCTATGACTAAGACAAAGAGACAGGATAAGAGGTGGGGATGCGAGCTATATGCACACACCAAAAAGACAGTTTGCCAAGTCCTTATGCTGTAACTCAGCTCCTGGATCCAGCTATTGCAGTGGCCCAGCCACCTCTACAGGTAACACTATGTGAACCTACTCAGTGTTGTTTGGGGTTTAATCTACTGAGGAAGTGATAAAAATGCAAGTAATGAATCTTCATCGGCATGTCCCAGTGAATGTACATGAATATACCCACTTTTCTGTTCTAGGTGGGAAACTGAGTCAGGACCCCAGACTGCCTTCCCTTCTGAATTCCAGTTGCCATCATTAGCATAATTCCAACCCAAATACTTTGGTTTTATTGCTCAGGGTGCTAACCCCTAGAGAGCCACACACAAATAGCTGATGATTGCCATCTCTACCAGCTGCTCATAAAGGAGGTAAAGATGTTAATGGAAATTCTGTCCTGTCATCATCTCTGTTTCCAGGACCAGCAGCTGATTGACAGAAAAGGCAGCACAGAAGCCAGTTTTAAAGAGTCTCTTGAGCTGGCATTTTCATGCCAGAGGCAAAGGGAAAAAAAGAAGTGTGCGAGTGGAGGCACGGGCCTTGTAGCCCTGTAGCTGTCTACTGCGGATGAGAACTGGGAATCCAGCAGGGTTCTCTTTACAAGTGTGAAACAGCAAGAGCCTCTTTGTGGCTCTTTCCACCTCAAAAAAGCTTTTGCAAAGGTCTTGATTTCCCTTCTTTGTGCTTTAATATCGGACCACAAACTGCTTGAATTCACCTTGAAACCTCCCAGCTTTGGCTTCCTGATACAAGTCATTTCTTTAGCAGCAGAAACATGATTGATAGTTGGCTCTTGGGCCCAGAGCCTTCCCTTCCTTGTTTGGAGATTCTCAGCCTTGTACCCAGTCAGAAATCAATGCTTTCTTGCTAGAGGCTAGATAACACGTTGGGGACCACCTCCAAAGGCCTGAACCCATAATCCAACAGTTCTCTGGGTACTGGAGCCCTGATTTTAAGTTTTGTTTTTATCTCTGATTTCTTTTTCAACATCTGGAAACTCAGCTCCCAGAAATTAGTGATTTCATGAAAATAGCACAGGAAGTGAGTGACAACAGACTGAATGTAAGTTCTGACCTGTTTGGGGAGACCACTCAGGTCTTCCCCAAGAACCCGGTGAAGGAGCAGCTGTGTAGACACAGGTGTTGACCGACTGTGACTACCAGCTAAATGCAGCTCCCTGTGAAGGGAGGAGGGCTGAATCAAGTTCTGAGGCAACCCTGCCATTCATTCATCCTTTACACTTGCCTCTTAGTGTTTTCTTCTCCGGCAGTAGAGATGAAACGTGAACACAGAGATGCTATGACTTTCAGAACCCAAATTACTTACCAAGGGTCTTGAAAGGGACAATTTTGCTGAAGGTTAGCACAAAGCATTGATTTTAGAATCAGTCTGACTTAAAAGTCACTTCCCCTTATGACTTTATTTTTTTCCATGTGGGACCCCCTAGGAAGACTGGCCTCAGCTAAGCTGTGGGCAGGAGTGAATGAAATACTGTATTTAAGACAGGCATAGTAGTGATTACATCACTTGAGAGGTAAATGTGTAAAGCCAGTCTGAGCTAAGGAATACAATTCTAGGTCAAAGCAGAGGGACATGGAATAGAGGGAAGTAGAAGGAAGGGGGAGGAAAAATGGGAAGACTCGTTCAGATAGCTGGATGATTCTCCTCAGAAGTTCAGGCCACGCACCCTTCTTGCCCCAAGAGCATCTCAAAGCATCAGGAGCTTCTACTAATCTCACTACAGGGCAAGGGGCAGAAGGGACAAGGACCCAGGGAAGATGTGGAAGTATCTCAGTGCAGTCCTGAAGTTCTGGTGACTTGCCCCATGAAGGCAGAGACCCTCCTGAGTGCTTGCCTTAAGGTTGGGCTTTGAAGATGAATGTCTAAGAACTAAGTCACTCTAAACCACTCTGATGAGAACAGGAGATAGAAACTGACTGGGCAGTTTTAAAGGACCCCCCCCCAAAGTAAACAATTTTCTCTTGGCTAAAAGCCATTCAATAGCTAGAAACGGTCTACATAGTCCTTGTTCCAGGCCAGCCAGTAGTACATGGTGAGACTCTGTCTCAAAACCCAGAAATGCTTCTGGCCATGTAGGTAGTTTGGTCCTTATCAAAGCCAGAGATGTCAGAAGTGTTTAAAGTAAAGAATCTTTGGCTCTCTCCTGGACAGAGATATCACTCAGGAGGTCTGCTTTCTCATTGTCTGTCTTCCATTAAATGATCACTCCTGTGTAGATCACTCCTGTGTCCATGAGGACATAACTGAAACTAAGAGGAGGCACCTAGACATTTCATGATCAAGTGAGCTGACCACCTCCCTTGCCTTGCCCCAGTTTCTGCTTTGAGTTCTGTAAAAATGCCCCTAGATGAGAAGTTTGTTGCTCTCTATTTCTAAGATCTCCCCTGCAGTACAGAAGCCGGCTTCTTTTCTCTTAAGCTAAGCTATGATAAAAAACCCTTTCTACAATCATCTTTGATTGTCCTAGACTTTGATACTTCACATTTAAAAGATGAGAATCTAACAGCCACTAACACCGTGAAAATTTTGTGTGCTCATGATCATCCAGCACCTAAGCCCAGCCAAGATGGGAATGACAGTTTGTCAATCTCAAATACACCCCACTTTTCCTTGCTGAGGACATATTTTTTTGCCCCATCCTTCAACCAAAAGATGGTAAAATGAAATAATGAATACAGAGATCATTATCTCATCCATATACCTGGGATTTGTGTATAAAACCTCTCTAAGCACCATTGGGAATGTAAAAAACCCAGGATCTTTTTTTCAATGGTGAAAGAAACATTTTTTTTATTTTCTGTAGTTCAATGTTACCAGAGATGATCAGACCCAACTACTGAATGAGTGGGATGGGACGAACATGTTTTGAATGCCATTTCATTTTCTTATTAAAATAGGAAGGCTATCTTAAGAGAAACCATGGGGCTCCAGTTGGCTTCATTTGAAGCTCACAAGGGGATCGTTGTTATTCTGCTTATAAATAATCACAATAATATTTCTTTCTTTACACATGCCTGGGGTTTCCACCTACTGACACCATTTCCAATTCAGATGCTATAGGCATAGTGCAGCACAAAGGCATCCTTAACGACTTGAAGCAACCTCACCTTGTTACTGTGTTTGCATCCTAACACCAATATCTTCAGATTCCTACACTGTGTCTTAATAACCAGGGGGAAAAGTTATGGGCTCAACAGTACATATTGTATGCCTCCTCACTTACCTTCCTTAACCCAGAGCTTGCCTTCACCCTGAAAAAAAAAAAACTTCTAGGATATACTAGTCTCTGATATAATGCAAATAATTAGCTATATTCCTAAAGGCTCTCCATGATGAATACAGGCCTCAAAGTGTTTGAAAGGTCTGTGGTAGCAACCTCATTCCACAAGCTTTGTGTCTATGAGCTCAGTAAACATTTGAACTGACTAACTAGTTTTTGAACCTGTTTATCCAATGTCAAAATCAACTCACTTTCTTCTCCTCGTAAAATCTCCTTAGGCTGTTCAACTCAATTCAAAGTCAGAATGTCAGAACTTTACATAAAAATAAAACAGATAAGATGTAAAGTCTCCTTGGTCATTTGCGGAAGACCCACTCATTGACTACTAAGAATTTTATTAACTGTAAGATGCCCTGGAACTTCTACCTTCCATAACCTCTGGTCTGGGTGGTTACAAAGGACATAATAGATCTGGTGTTTCTGCCAGCCAACACTGAGGAGGATGAATATAACACTCAGCTCAAGTCAAACTTTTACTGAGTGACTATTCTATGCTATCCATGTGATAACATATTTGGGGGACCCAGCACCACCTCTTCATCTAATTTCATTGTTACTGTGTTTTCCAGTACCGTGTCCTATCTCTGCTTGTATCTCATCTTGTTCCTCTATGGCCAGCACAGGCCAAAACACTGATGTTAGTTAATAGTAGCTTCTCAGTAATCCCCAGGCTCCAAGCTTGCTTTTACAATTTTCCTACACATTATATTTTAGAAATGGAATGCCCTCCCCAGGATCATGTGTACAACAATTGGTTCCCAGTTTGTAGCATTATTTTGGGAGGTGACAGAAACTTAAGAAGGGTGAGCCTTGCTCTAGGAAGCAGGTAACTCTGGGAATACCTCAAACATTCTGCCTGGTACTTGATTCCATTCTGTTCTTGCTTCTTGTCCACAGTTGAGTGGACAGCTTCAGACACAGCTATGATTCTCGCCTTCATTTGCAATAGAATCAGTGGAGTCAAAATTAATGGAGTGGGACCTCTGAAATCATGAGCAAAGATGTCCTTTCTCCACTTAAGTTGCTTGTACTTGGTCATGTTGATGAAAAATCAGACCAATAGGACATCTGATCCAGATTCTCACTAAAGTTTGTCAGCCAGAGTTCCTCAATTATATACCTCAGACTTTTAGATGTTTTCCTGTTGAGTACAGGTTAAAAGTCAAATCTCCATGTAGAGTGCGAACTTTGTAGGACCCACTCCCTGTTTTTCCTGCCCCATCTCATTTTCCTTTTATGTCTCTAATATCAAACACAATGGACTCTTTCTTACCTTGCATTTGACCTTACATTGCCATGTCTTTCTGTCTGAGATGCTTTTTCCCTAATCCTTATCTCAAGTCAGTTTTGATAAAGCTGAGATCTCAGTAAACAAGGCATCTTTTAGGAACACTGCTCACAGTGAGCAGAGCATCTCCTGTACATCCTCTCTCTGGTCACTGACTATACTCACAGTGTCCCATCTTTATTTTCTCACTACATCTCTCACTGGCAGATGAGTTTCCAAGCATATGAGTTGGAATTCTTATTTGTTCTCTATCCTTTGCTAAGGAGGGACAGAGGGTACACTGAGTAAGGATACAAATAAACTCATATTCTTACAGGAGTGTAGGATTCTTTACCACAGCACTGTACCTGCTGCCATACCCAAAGTGGGTTGTAGACTTCCAGTACTAGACCTGACTGGAAAAGATAACCAAGTAATAAGTACTGCCATGCATTTTCCCTAAGACATATGCTTTAGCATTCGCTGGTATTGCAATAAAGTGGATGAATCCCAGTAGAAACAGGACACTGTGTCTCCCATTGCTTACTTGCAAATCCTCAGATTTCCTTCATGTAACTGGAACACCAAAGAAAGAGGCTGATGCAGAAAGAGTGGGGATATAAAAAGCCATGGTATTTATAGGAAAGGTGGTTGTAAGATCTTTTTTTGTCCTTATCCAAAGGAACATCCAAGATCTGTTTCAAGGGTGTTCCCTTAGTTTCTGTTGGTGACCTCTGCTGAATGGAATCCTTTCTGCACAATGTCAGTTGCAGGAGAGGATTCTCTTCATTTGCCTGTTCCAGCTATACTCTCCAGGCCTGGGAAGCTCTGGGCCCTGGAAGCTGAAAATGGTTCCCTCTGAAGCACAAGGCCAGATGCAGAGCTTCAAACCTTAACTTTGATTAGAACTATGCTGTTGAATGAACTGGAGGGCTAAAACCCTGTCATGATGGTTAATAGTGACTGTCAATAGGATTAGCTAGGATTATAGAATTAGCTAGGAGACAGACCTCTGGGAATCTCTGTGATGGAGGTTCTAAATTCAGTTAATTGAGGTTAGAGGATCTACCCTGAATGTGGGCAGTAGTACTCCATGGGCTGGGGTCCTAGACTTAATGAAAAGAAGGTTAGCTGAGCACCACTATCCATTGCTCTCTGGTCCCTGACTATGAATGCAATCTGGCCATCTGCCTCAGTGACCACTGTTCAGCCATTCCTGTCATGATGGCTCATACCCTCAAACTGGGAGCCAAAATCATTCCTCCCTTTCTGAGTTTCTTCTGTTAGGTATTTTTTCACAGCACTTAGAAACTAATGTCCCTGCCATCCAAAGTCTCATAAATATGATCCATTGATCCATTTTGAATAAAACATAAGTGTTTAGCTCTGCTATAGTGAAACTTCAATTGGTAGAGTAATTGTGCAAGCATTATGGGCCCACATTCACAGCACTCATGTAAAATCTGGCTTGACAGTGCTGGGGGCAACTGGACAGAGATGGACAGATCCATAAAGCTCATTGACCAGCCAGTCTAGATGAATATGTGAACTCTGGATTCAATGGCAAATCTGTTTCAAAAAATATTATTCAGAACAATAGAGAAAGGCACCCAGTATTAACCTTTGTCCTTCACATGCATTAGCACAAGCACGTGTACTCATATACCACATAGGCAATACATATGGTACATGTATACACACACAAAAAAAAACAAACACACACACATACACACACACACACACACACACACACACACACACACACACACACACACACACACACATGCACACACACACACACACCAGTCTGCAGCCCCTGACAATTTCTCTGTGTGCAGTGGTTATTATCAAGTCTCCTAAAACATCTTCTACGTTCTCTTAATGAATGGCAGAGATGCAAGATGGCCCAGCTATAAAAGGAAGATTATTTAACTCCGATATAATTTGTTGCACCAATTCTTAATGAGTTGGTTTCTATGACAGTTAAGTAAAGCTTGACAATAGTCAAAATTCTGAGTTCTGAGTTTTATACACCTTCACACATGATGCATTTTCCAGAAATGAGACTGTTGTATGCTATGATCTTGCAATGACTATTTGATTTAAGCCTGCTTTCCTCTACATTGTAAATAAATACACAAAACCCATTTGTGAGTGTTAGGAGGGACTCACAGACTATGAGCCATCGATTTCTCTGTATAGTGATGCTCACCAAAACAAGGGCAAGAAACCAACCTCTATTTACATGGAGATTAAAATACAGCCTTCTGGACCACCTCAATGGCAAGATAATAAGCTTATGCTCTCAAACATTTCTCATCCACCCTAGAATAACAAGTGTTTTAAGGATCCCTTGCCTCCCTGGCAGTGAATAAATGCTCTGGAGGTAGTTGGTCTCTGTATGTGATGAATAAATCTGGGACAGTGCTGGATATATTCATTTAAAGTTGTGTGCACTGATCACTAAGAACTTGTCAATACTGTTGCACTATAGTGCTCTGTGTAATCGAACACTGTGTCTGCAAGTAAACACAGTGGCTTAACTAACTGTTAACTGATTGGGCAGAGATATTAACAGTCGACTGGAAATGCTTTGTATGGTAATGCATTTTAGATTTTCTTTGATCAGTTTTCCATGCAGTTGGACTGGCCACCTACTTCTCTTCTTCTCACTTCTGTTCTTAACCAAATTCCTCCACCTAAAGACTATACAAGTTGGATGAAAGGTTCAGGGGTGCATGTGGATGTGTGCAAGTGAACATGTGTATGCATGTATGTGTGTGAAGGCCATAGGTCAACTTCCGGTATCCCTCAGGCACTGTCCTTCCTACCTTGTTAGAGACAGGATCCTTCACTGGGATATGGTGCTCACTGATTCTGCTTGATTGATAAGATAGTCCTGGGTATCCTTTTACCTCTGCATCTACAGTGCTAGGGATTATAAATCCACACAACTAAGCCTGCTTTTTATGTGAGTGCCAAAGAGTTAAAATGGGGTTCTTATGCTTCGAAAACACTTTACAGACTGAGGCAGCCCTCCTAGGGGTTCTTATACAATCTGGCCTTCTGAGTTAGGAAGAATAAATACATCCTCTCAGACAGCCCACTTATATTAAGGCTGTGTGACCTGCCAAAATTACCCAGCTTGTAAGAAATATAACTCTTTTTGTGATGGTTTGCAAAGTCCTTAACCTTAAGCTGTATACATATCTGAGCACAAGAGAGTGAGAGAATGAGGGGCAGAGTCACCAAACAGAACAACCCTCCAAAAGACTTACTTATGTCATATGTGTTAGGCTCCTGTGTGCCAGTTAATAGAATTCTCCACACAGGTTAATTGTGCAACTAACTGTTTGATAAATAAAGATGAGTCTGAAAAGGTCTCCGGGAATTAGGGAGACAGACAACTGATTGTTCTTGTTCCCCTGATAGCGTAATCTAATACACATACATGTGCACACATGCATGCAGCTGATGTCATAGAGAGGAGAATCAGATTTTTATCTTTTTAGTGAAATTGGTTAACAGGTCTTTGTCAACTGTGATGCCCAATGGACACAAGTGAAATGTGTCAATTGCTCACCAAGGCACATAAGGTACTCTCTTGTCAACAAAGCTGTCATAGCAATCTCACAGTCCATGCCACTCCTGCAGGGCTAGGGACTCTGGAGTCCCACCACTCTTCACTCTGCAGGCAGAACAAGACTATAGAAAAAGCACTGTGGGACTGCCCCCTGGCATTGGTGTGAATTCCAGTTTATTCAAGACCATGAATTCAAACACTGCTCCATCTTCCTCTTCGGCACACCAGGAGCAAAGCTGAGGGGTGAAGTCAGGCTCAAATTATGAACTTCTTACTTTCTTTGGGGGAAGCAGTAACTTAAGTCCCAGTTAATCCTTTATGAGGATAAATAATAGGAATGGCCTGGTTGATAAATTAAGATTAATCACATAACTGTTTCATTTATTCTTGGCAGATAGCCTGTGATATTTTAACTTCTTATACTGTAACAGATCACTACAAATTTGGCGATTTGAAACGATATGATTTTATTCTCTCTTACCTCTGCAGTACAGAAGACTAAAATCAGTTTCACTGGACTAGAGTTAAGGTGTGGGTAGACCAGCACTCCTTCTAAATCATGCAAGTGAAATTGCATTTCCTAGTCTTTTGCACACTTTCAAAGTAACCTACACCTTTAGATTCTGGCCCCTTTCTCCATCTTCAAGTGTATCCCTGCTACCTCTACAAGATTACTCAGTTTCCTTCTTGAACACCTGCTCTTCCTGCCTCTTATTCATGACCACTGCATGATCCCCAGTAATTCTGATTTCAAGATATTCAGTGAGTTACAAGCCATAGTCACCCTTGTCCTGTAAAGCAGTAGCACACTTGCAGTTCCAAGGATTAGAACTGGCTTATATCTTAGTCGCCATTATTTAGCTTGTCATAGACATACACATGTGTTTTAGTGTTATGCATATTCTTTCTGCCCCTTTTCTTTCATTTAAGCAGAATGTACACAAGAGAAATCAACAACTTTTAATTTTATAGTGTGTGATTACACCTACAAATGCCTCTGAGGACCCCAAGTCCCACCTCCTTCAGCTCTCTCATACACTTCCCACAATGTTTGGCTTTAATTTTAGATAATCATTACCCTGTGTTTATCCTTGTAGCCTACTTTAGCATGTGCTTAGAGGCAGTATAAGATAAAATATGATTACTAACTTTAGGTATCAACTTGATTAACTTGAGAACCACCATCCAGAGAACGGATAAAGCATAAGAACTAGCTATTCTAAAAGGGTATTTTCAGAAGAAACTAAGCCTGACTCTCTAGACTGAGTCAGGGAACATGTGGCTCCAGTTTTTGTGGGTACTATCTAGCCAACAGAGGACCAGATAAGACAAAAAAGAGACCTGGAGCACTCCTTTGCTTGGACATCAGAAATTTAGCCTCTCCTAATTTTGGATTAGGGATCTAAATACCAAGCCCTCCCCCATCGGGTTCTAGATTCTTCGACTTGGAATGTTCCCCACTGTTTTTCTTGGTTATGAAGCTTGGCTTGCAACTGTACTATAATGCTGATATCCAACATGCTTCAGATTGTTGACAGCCTGTCACAGAACTTCTCAGTTTCTATGAGCACACAAGCCAATTTGCCAAATGTGTTTCCTCTCATAAGTATATCTGTGTCTATATCTATGGTGACTGTATCTATAGCTGTGTCTAATCTATTGATTCTGTCTTTTGTGTTGATTACTAACATAGGATTCACACTGTAACTTTATTTATAGTTTCTTCCACTCAATATAACCACTGCAACATGCAATGATTGTTCTCTTTTTGTTTGTTCTTGTTCTTTGATATCATACTTATTTGTGTGTGTGACTGTGGGGAGGGGGGCAGTTATAGGAGGATAGCAATAGAAATGGGTATATAGATGCCCATGTTTGGGTAAGCATACCTATACTCTGTACACATGAGATAGAGATCAGAGACTAACCAACCTTCAGTGTCATCCCTCAGCAGCTGTCCTCCTTGATTTTTAAGACAGGGTCTCTCACTGGCCTAGAATCAACAAAGTAAGCTTGAAGGATGGGCAGCATGCCACTTCTCCCTTACCCTGGGATTACAAAGATGAGTCACCACGTCCTGCTCTTTTACACATGCTCTGGTACTCGGACTCAGGTTGGTATGCGTGAGCAGCAGAAACTTTGCTAACTGAGCTCTCTCCCTAGGACTCCTTGTGTATTTTTAATCTATCTTATCTTTACAATCAATCTTCATTCATAAACATGTTTCTATTTCAAGGATCCTTTCAAATGCCACCCTTTAAAACATTGCTGGTTGTAATATATCCTCTCAGTCAAAAATGCTACCCATGATTGCTTTCTACAGGGTTTGTCACTGACCACTGGGATCTATTCCTGACATTCGACTCATTGAGTCAGCAGCCCTTTCTATGCACTGGTGCCTGCTCTTTATGGATAAGACTATTGTTCCTTGGTTATCTTTGTACTATCATTGCCCCTAGAGATGAACCTAATGAATATACTTGATGTCACCTATGCTCTTCTGATAGTTGCGTTGTGGTTGCTTATTAATTGAAACCCATAAACAGAGAATGGAACTCTTTCTTGTGTTTACCATGAGACCCACACAAGGAGGCAGCCATGGGAATTTCTGCATAGTTCTTTTCTTAACACAGATAAGAAAGAAACAAAAAACGAGAAGTTTGGTGTGGAAAACACTGGACCTAGAAATTTTGACTTTTGTCTGGTGAGGTTTGGATTTGTCTTTGTGATAACTCATGTTAGAAACATGGTGCCCCACCCATACCTCAATAGTGGTAAGAAGTGGAACATTCAGGAGGTGACTGAACTAATGTATTCATGGATTAATGATGTATTAATTACTTGTCTCCTTGTTGTGATAAGACAACCTGACAAAAGTAACTTCAGGGAGAAAGTGTTTATTTTTGGCTTACACTTTAAGGGCCTATCATAGAGGGAGCATCATAGCTGTAGGATCTTGAGGTCATGTTATACCCATGGACAAGAAGCAAACATTGATGAGTAGAGGTACTCAACTTGATTTCCTCTTTTTATACAGTCCAGGACTTCAGCCCCTGAGATGATGCTACCTACCCAAGGCTAAGGTGATACTTCCCACCTCACTTAACCTAATCTACATAGTCTCTCACAAGCATGCCCAGAGACACATTTCCTATAAGGCAGACATTCAATATTAAATGAGCAAAAAATGGATTGACAACTTATTAAGAAAGTGTCTTTGTTATTAAATCCAACTCTTTGTGATGAGTTTGTCCTCTCTTGCCTCTGAAGCCCCATGACATGATAGATACAGTAAGAAAGCACTTAGTAGCTACTGAGCAGATGTTGACACTGTCCCCCAGGATGGAAGGATGACCTAAATAAACTTTGTAAATTACCTAGTCATCTGTGCTTTGTTATGGCAAGGAAAACTGGACTGAGATATACTATATAGATCTGCCTTTTTGTTGAAATATAAGCCTCATTTTCTGCTCACTTTCCATTCACAGGTTTTATGGTAGGGCTAATACTTTTTCAATCCCCACAATTCCAAGGAATACTTAACATTACCGAGGTTACTAATTGAACTATGTCTGTCTTCTACTGTTATTAGTTCAGAATGGACCCATAACTTAGATGACCCCTAAAGCTCAATTCTAAAATCTGAGTTTGGATTCTCCAGAAACACACTGTCTATAAGTCACTTGGGCCCAGAGGTGCCTAGCATTAAAAAATTGTAATGCAAGGTCTTTCCTTGGCCATTGGAAAGAAAATCTAAGTATATGGAAGGTGTGTGTGTGTGTGTGTGTGTGTGTGTGTGTGTGTGTGTGTGAGAGAGAGAG